>NC_079447.1:30567600-30677600 GCF_903798145.1 Danio aesculapii | reverse complement strand
ATCTCCTCAGGTCTTTTTATAATTCAGCATTCAGACGTTAATGTCCAAACGTGTCTTTATATAAGTTCAGTATTGTTGTTGCAGATGAACTATAACACAGAAAACGCTATTTAAATATTTTCCAGTCGCCTAGATATTAATTAACAGTCATACAAACATCTTTACTGAAGCCTCTCTACTTGACTGTTGGTCTCGCGCGTCCATCATGTTTGTAGTTCACGTCCAACGCGCAATGTACTGTGGGCAATGTCAGCGGTTAGAGTATGGACGCTTCTACACTTACAATTTTTATAACTGTAAACCATCCGGGAACTTTTGGCATACTCTTTTCAACATACTATGATTTGGGACATACTAATTCTATTTTCAAATTTCATGCGAATTGGGACGCAGCATATATGTTTAAGTGCTGAAAGCTGTGCCTCCTGCTGAATGCGTCCAAATTTTTGAGGATTGAGGTGATGCCATTTATTCTAAAAATCAAAGATGAACCATTAGTCATTTAACGTTAAAAGGCAGTTCGCTTTCTTAATGCTAAAAAGCCTGGCTGGAGGGGAAGGGTTTGTGAATATGAATTGTGCACAGCAGTGCACAACACATCATGTAAGGTCATGATCAACATTGAGCGATTATCAATACATCAAACTCAGATTGCAGACAGTTTCTGACAACGCTTTATGCACCATTTATTTTGTCCATGTAATATGTGGATTTAATTTATTACATCTTTGGAGCATTTTATTATATCCTGCATGTAAGCAGAGATGAATCGTATAGTGATGTAATCATAAATCAATAGCACCACGCAGACACCATAACATTAACTTCTCATTTATCTTGTCTACACTAGACTGCAGTATTTCAGAGGTCTGTGTGCTCCTGTGTCATGCAAATGTAAATCACTGAAAATCAGCGACTCCCATAGAAAACAAATGACTTGTGATTACTTTGCTGCTGCAGATCAACGTGTGAAAAAGTCATCAGTTTTTAGATTGAGTGCGAGAGGATGTTAACATTTTTATTTCTGTTTATGTTTTTCAGATACACAGTGTTGTGAAGATTCACGCCCAGTGACTTGTTTACAAGCGGGACAAGACTGTTGCCGTCAATTTGCGCACTGTTGCTTCTGTTTAAGGGTGTAGCACAAAACACTGCAGTGAAGATCACCACGCCTCCCACAGCCCAAAAATTTCAGTAAAGCGGTGTGAAATTCCACAACCAGGTCCCAGAGAGCAGTTAACAAGACCAGAAGACAGTGTTTGCTATTTTCTGTCTGATGCAAGAAGACAACAAGAAGCCTACGCCCTTGAAAAAACACTTCCCCAGAGAAAACACATTTTTATATTTAAAATCAAACTGTGACTATTGGCCCATTTGAAGACATTTTGTACACCCACATGCTTCTTTTGGATACAACTTTAACGCATTTCCCTTCAGCTTTGGAAAGATGAACTTGGGGTTCCTATTAAGCAGAGGGACGGTTTAAGTTGAAACTATACAGAATTTCTCCACCATGTCATGGAAAAGAAACTACTTTGCATCTGGCAGCAGTGGGTTACAGGGCATATTCACCCCACGAACCATGACATCAATCGCCCCAAGCAAAGGCCTCATCAACGAGCCGGGACAGAACAGCTGCTTTCTGAACAGCGCTCTCCAGGTAGGTCGACATATGCTCGAGCTATAAACATGTTTTATAGTTTACACCTCTTACACCTTTTCAAAATCAGATGGGTTTTTTTCTGGCTCAAAATGACGCAAAGGTAGCATCCCAGCCATGAGGTTTTTGCTATTTAAATTTAAAAAGGCTAACATTTAATGTAGTTAAATACATGACCAGTGCTTGGGGTCTGTCTGTAGTCCTGACTGCCTGCCTGATTTTCACCTTGTAAATCCATATGTGGGAAAACCCATCATCAGGATCTTGCTGAAGTCTGCAAAGAGTTCCTCAGCTGAAAGCATGACTAGTCTGGACACAATTGATGATTAGACTGCTGCTTTTTAGAGATTTAATAGTTTAGTCAGTAGTTTACTTTGATTTAGCACTCTTGGAGTGAAGTCCACATAGATGTTTTCATCAGCCACTCAACTAGAGCAGCTCAATATTACAAAAAACTGACATTGCATCATTTTATTTTTCTGTCGTACATAATACAATATTGAGTATCATTCATTCAATATCATTGAGTATCATTCATTTTCTTTTTGGCTTAGTCCATTTATTAATCCGGGGTCGCCAAAGCGGGATGTACCGCCAACTTATCCAGCACATGTTTTAAGCAGCGGATGCCCTTCCAGCTGCAACCCATCTCTGGGAAACATCCATACACACTTATTCACACTCATACACTACAGACAATTTAGCTTACCCAATTCACCTGTACTTTGGACTGTGGGGGAAACCGGAGCACCCGGAGGAAACCAACACGAGTGCAGGGAGAACATGCAAACGCCACACAGAAATGCCAACTGACCCAGCCGAGGCTCGAACCAGCGACCTTCTTGCTGTGAGGCGACAGCACTACCTACTGTGCCACCACGTCGCCTAATATTGACTATCATTTTACCAAAGTATTTTAAAAGCTCTATTTGGAATGAAATTTAGAATTTTCAACTGATTGAGATAATTTTTAGGGCAGTGCATCTTTATAAAATACAGTTGAAGTCAGAATTGTTAGCCCCCCTGAATTATTAGCCCCCCTGTTTATTTTTCCACAATTTCTGTTTAACGGAGAGAAGATTTCTTCAACACATTTCTAAACATAATAGTTTTAATAACTCATTTCTTTTATCTTTGCCATGATGACAATAAATAATATTTTGCTAGATATTTTTCAAGACACTTTTATACAGCTTAAAGTGACATTTAAAGGCTTAACTAGGTTAATTAGGCTAACTAGGCAGGTTAGGGTAATTAGGCAAGTTATTGTATAATGATGGTTTGTTTTGTAGACTATCAAAAAACAATATTGCTTAAAGGGGCTAGTAATTTTGACCCTAAAATGGTTTTTAAAGAAAATTGAAAACTGCTTTTATTCTAGCCGAAATAAAACAAATAAGACTTTCTCCAGAAGAAAATATATGATCAGACATACTGTGAAAATTTTCTTGCTCTGTTAAACCTTTGGGAAATATTTAAAAAAGAAAACAAAATTCAAAGGGGGGCTAATAGTTCTGACTTGAACTGTATTTTAAACTAATCGCAAGTATAGATCAGTACAGTAGAGCAAATTTACAGATGAAATAAAAAGTGCTTTATGGATTTCTGGGGAGTTTATCAGTATTCCAGTACACACACTGAATAATCAAATGTATAATATCACTGTAAAGTCTTCATTGTAAATATACATAAATACAATTAAATCTTTCCCAAAGCTTGAGACATTATATATTCTTGCGCCTGAATGCTTTAACATGGCTTGAAATGATCACACAATGATAGGCCTTAAATGTTAGACATACATGTTAGGGCTGCACAATATATGGGTTCAGCATCGATATTGCAATGCAATGCAATGCACATTCGCAGCAGTCACATCACCGTATCTGCCATGTGGAGTTGGGATTATTATTGTTGATCAGCAGTGAAGAATGTACAGTGTTTAAATTTTACATTACATTTGATTATTCAATAATAGGGGCAGGACAAAATAGCGATAATTATGAGATGGCGCTTCTCGTAATGGCGGATTGAACACATATCAATGTTGCAATTCTGAGAAACATATATACTGTTAATAAAAGAAATACATCTTATAACTTGACACATTTTTTTCCATTTTGTTTACAAATATGATATATTGTGTATGGTTTTCTTGTGATATATCACTGATATTGGGATCTATAATTATAGGGGGCAAAATATGATAATATCGTATCGTATTACTGCACCTGAATCTGGATCTGACTACTTATTTCACTTCTATCTTATTTATTTATTCTTGCAACAAGTTCATGATTTTATTTCAAATATTTCAAATAAAGCTATTCAAGTCTGCCGAAATTGTATTCATATCACAATATATATCGCAGCAAAATAAAAGATCACTGTGTCAGATTTGTCCAATATCGTGCAGCCCTAATACAGGTGACAAGTTTTGGTCGCTTTTTATGGTTACAGATAGCAACGACTTCACAAATCTCATGTGTTTTGAAGTGTGGCTCCTGGTCAATTCCTGGTCGGTTCAATATGGAAAAAGTCATACATTCTTTTATCACGTCCCGCCTAGACAATTGCAATTCCTTGTATGTTGGTCTCCCTCAATCTTCATTGGCACGGTTGCAGTTGGTACAATATGCGGCGGCTAGACTTTTAACAGGCACCAAAAACAACATGCTCATATCTCACCAGTTTTAGCATTCCTTCATTGGCTTCCTGTTAATTTTAGAATTCAGTTCAAGATTTTACTTATTGTTTTTAAAGCACTGAATGGGCAAGCACTTTCTTATACAGTATATCAGGACTTATCAACCTACAGTCAACTCCTCGGTCTCTTAGGTTGTCAATAAAATTTTACTACAAATTCCTCGGTCACGACTTAAACTGAAAGGAGATAGAGCCTTTGCAGTCGCTGCTCCACGACATGTTTTTATTCAATTGCCTTCCCAGCCTTTTAATCCTTATTGTGCATTGTTGTTTACTGTTACTGTTTTATAATGTGTGCTATGGTTTTGTTCAGTACTTTGGTCAGTGCCACACTGAAATTAAATGTGCTTTATAAATAAACTTTACTTACTTTAAGATTTTAAGTTCTGTTGTAGGTTCGGTTTCAAGGTTACTGCAGTTTGGAAAAGTCAAGGTTTTAATACCGCTAAAATGCTTTGCTATATTGTTCCCAAGGTATATGCAAGTTTTTTTAATGTATTGTTTTATGTGTTGTAAAGAAATCTGTTTTTGAAACTAATGAAGAGAGCAGAAGTGAAATATTTTGTGTTTTTAATAGAGATTTTTCTCTTCTGTTTGTTTGTTTTACCAAGACATTTAAAAAGAACTTATTTTAGAGCAGTAATTACAATACAATATCTATTTTTCCAAGGTTATCATACTGTCAGAAACATACACCGTGCATGCCTATTCTGTCGCGGTGTATACACATTGCAATATCGATACTAAAACAATATATTGTGCAGCCCTACTGCAAAGATGCACATTTTGCAGACTCTCATTAATTAATGACTCGTGCATCGCATGACCTCAACAGATGCTTACTCTCGTGGGCAGAAATTGTGCCCCCTCATGATTAGCCATTTGAAGCAACAAGTCAAGCGGCTAGATGCATATGGCAGCAGTAGGAACGGTGCGCTGACTCCTCACTCACAGCTCTCCTCACGCATGAGCGCCATTAGACAGAAACCGCTGTGCCTTTTATCCATTGTGCTGCTCGTTGGAGCCTGCATTAGATTTACTGATGATTCAAGCACTGTCTGCACTAGACCCCACAAACAACTGTCAGATGCACACTGTCCTGGCCGGTAATTACCCTGCACAGCAACCTGCCATTACTTACCCTCTATTTTTGGATTACTGTATAATCAGCTATATGGAAATAAAGGGGCTTAGCTGGCTGATAATATGTCTAAAGCTACAAATTAGAGTCGGTTATGACTGCTTCGGGGGGGTTGGGTGTTTGAGGGAGCGTTGTGTGGCTGGATTGTCTGTTGCCATGAAGCATAACAATATGGCAAGACAATGAACTCAATATTTGGGGGGGGCGAAAACAATTTTTTTTGCGGGATTGGGGAGTTTGCAGATCAGTATGTGGTGCTTTATTAAGCTTCTTGGAAACTTTTGGTTAACCTGCATCCTGAAGTCTGGATGGAATTTAATATATGGGTTTAGCATGAATAAAGTTCTCTTTGTTATATTATATGTAACATTGAAATTGAAGTCTTGAGAAATAAAAAAAAATGTGTTTTTAATACAACTGGTATTAAGATGTGCTTTGGTCAGATCACACGGTACACGAGGGTGATGCATACACTGTAAAACCCAACAGTCAACTTTATCAAATAAGATGAGTGTAGTTAACTCTAAATTTACTGAAAGTTTATTCTACTCATTAAAAAAAGAGTTTTGAATTCAATGTTGAAGGTAATAAGATAAAGTTAAATGGAGTAAGTTCACAGTACTCATATAGATTAGTTTTTTAACTCCTGGTTTGTAGCAGTTGGTTTACTCAAATGGTTTGAGTTGCCTTAACTTATTGGGTTTTACATTGCTCGGTTTGAGTTCTCTTTGTTTATTGGGGTTTGCTGTGCTCAAATTGCTTCGTTTACTCAAATGGATTGAGTTGCCTTAACTTATTGGGTTTTACATTGCTCGGTTTGAGTTCTCTTTGTTTATTGGGGTTTGCTGTGCTCAAATTGCTTCGTTTACTCAAATGGATTGAGTTCACAGTACTCATTAGGATTAGTTTTTGAACTTAAACTGTTTGTTGCTATCGGTTTCCACAAATGGTTTGAGTTATCTTAACATTTTAGGTTTTACAGTGTACCTGTTTACACCTGGTGGCTTAATTCACTTTGATATGCGTCCCTGATTTCTTTGAGGATGATTGTTTGTATGATTATCTTTTGATCTAAAATTGTAAAATAATAAGTTGACGCAATTTAAATATATGACAAGAAACCATGGAAAACTGTACAGAGCAGCAGCTTTTGTTTCTGCTAACTGCAAAATTGGCTAGTTCTGATAACTGCAAAACCATCAACACTGGTGGATTTTGTAACAAACAGGACTAGTAAGAATTTTTTTTTTATTTTTTTGCTTTAAACCAAAAGTTAGCCTAAGTTTAATTCATGCCTGCTAGCGACAAAGGAATAGGTGGTCTTTTATCACTGTTTAAATAGATTTGACCACTTGAGCATCTACACTATGAAAGCATTCTGGACAAAAGTGTTTTAGACTACCTTTAGAAGTGGTCAGAGGTTGATAATCTCAGAATGTTTAGACCCAGGTTACACCTGTATTTAGCATTGTGATTGGATCAACAAAAATGGATCCTTTAAACAGGATAAGTGAAATCTCTCCATGTAACAGCCTTATGCCTCATTCACAATAGCAGCGACTTTGTAGATGGTTGTCAGTCTGGGTGTTGATTAAAACTGTTAATGGGCATTTCCACCTTGAGGTTGTTTAGGTAACGTTTATGGTGATATTCGAATGAGTTTAGGTCCTGCTGAAATAAACGTTGTTTAGAGAAAACACTAAATATAAATGGAATCAGTACAAAATACGCTTAATTACAAAGATGATTAAGAAAAAAGACTATTTATCTGCTGCAATGCAGGTCTGTGTAGGTCTACAGCACGGAGAATACAACCGGCTGCTGCAGAAGCTGGGAAAGGATCACGTGAGCTTTACTGATGCTCCTATTGGCTGTCGCTCAAAGTCGCTCTTCGTTTGCATAAAGTTGAAGGATTCTCAACTTTGTCAAGTCACTTGACATGCCCTCCTATTCGCCAACAGTCGCTGTCGCTCGTTTAGATGTAGGTCACCAGAAGTCGCTCATTCTCCATTGAAGTGTACGCTCGTTTTTCGCTTTGGTGCTGCGAGTCACTTGTAGTGTGAACGCAGCTTTAAGGCTTTTTCACATTGGGCCTGATTTAACAGTGTGATTGTATGATTTAGTGTTGCTCTTTAATCAAAACCATACAGCACAGAAAACCTTTTAAAAACCAGTGTAGATGTCAAAGAAGAGTGTTCGCAAAACAAATGGATGTTGAGTGCTTGATATCTTTGGTGTCGGAGAACATTCGGATAAGTCGCAGTCAAACCACGGACAGACAAAATATCAACAAAAAAGATGTTAATTGGCAATGAATTGCAGCGAAAATGGGACTCAATGGTAAACTTAAAAATGTATTGATGTTGTAAGCATGATAGTTTGTGGTTCCGGTGTATTATCAAACTTAATTTATTGATGTATATTATGCATAATACTGTGGATAGACTGCCAAAAAATGCTAGTTTTTGCTGTTGGGCTTTCTCTTTTCATGGTCTGTGTGAAAGGCTGGTAAAAGCAGTTTAATCTTATAAACAAATCTGATGGAAGCCACCAAAGGTTGCTTAGAACACCCTTATTGTCAAGGGAACTCTCCAGTTATTTACTAATTACTTCCAATTAGCAACTTTTCATTTTCAGTTGGCCTTGGCACATGATGTAACTTCAGAAGAGTCAAGATTTAAATAGGAAAGTGATAAATTTTTTTTTATTTTTATGAAATGCTAATGATCTAATCTGATTCAATGATCTATGCTAAGCTAAGCTAAAGTGGTCCCTCCAGACCTGGAGATTAGCTAAATGGATTAAAAAATGGTAAAACTCAACTGTTTAACTAGAGCGGTCTCCAGAAACGTGAAGTTTTACTGTAATAAATTGATTTTTAAGTTGATTCTTATGGCTTCACATGTAAAATCGAATGCATTTACATAAAAGTAAAATCAGTTCATTAGAGCAGTTATTTACGACCCTCCGTTTACTTTCTTTTTTCTTTTTTACCTGAAGTGGGTCATGTGGATGCATTTAGATTTTTCTTGCTTATGTGCCCTTTAATAGAAAAGGCTCTCCTTGTTTAAACGTTCCCAAAATCTCATTCAAAATCAACACCGTTCTTAATAGCCATTCAATAAAATCCATTATGCAGTCAATTAACTCCTGATTGAAGAAACTGGGATGCAGCAGAAATGAGTTGGGAGGAAGGATAGGGGAAGGGAGATATGTCTAGACCGGCTGGGTTTTCATAGCTGACATCTTCTGATCTCCTGCTGATCCAGAGACAGAAGGTAAGAGTCAGGATGTTTAATCAGCAGCTTCCTGTAGAGTTCAACAGCAGCTAAAGGACTGTTTGCTTTTGGGCTATTTATAAATGTTTAGCCAACTTGCCACTTACTTTAATTCTAGAAAAAGACTGTTTATCGGTTTAAAATGTTTCGAAAAACTGGACTGATCCGCAATATTGAAATTTTACGAAGTCTCTAATGCTTGCCTAATGAAAAACACTACAGTATTATTTAAAAACTATCACAATTTAAAGGAAAGGTTTGATGAATTAATATATTTTTAAATTATGTGATTCATTCCTATTATAAAAGCTGAATTTTCAGCATCCATTAATCAGGTAAATTCAATGTCACATCGTCTTTCAGAATTTTTAACTAGCTATCTAATTACCTATTTGTTTTCATTGGTTTATTTAATCTATGAAAACTTAATTAATGCTTGTATAAAAAATAAACACATTTATTTCATATTTCAACTTAAAATATTAAAATAAATATGATTCAATAATTTATATTTTTGAACTTTAATTTAGTTTTGGTTTTTTGTTCTTGAAATAAATCAGAATGGCTAAATGCTACACATGCCGTGGTCATGTTCTGTGAAGAAACGTCCTCACATGACCGCACTCATTGTTTGAATGTTTGATGAGCTGAAGGAAGTAACTGGGTTTCAGTCAGTCATAGTAATTCTCAGTCTGCTTCAGTCTATCTCTCATTTTCATCAGCCTCCTGTCTGCTTTCCGTCCCCTGGATCTGAAGCGTGTAATATGGTTAGTAATGGGCCGTGGTGTCCCTCTCTGCAGAGGGCTATCTCTGATCTGTCCAGTTTGGGGACTCATGCAGTTTTTCTGGCTCTTAGGGGGCGATCACACTGAATATGTTTTTCCATTTTGAGAACACAAGGTGCACCGCACTGTCTTTTTTGTTGACAAGAAAAAAAAGAAGTGTGGTGTGCTTTTTAAATCGCTAGGCAACCACTGAATCAGCTGAATATTGTGTGCGAGCGCTGCTGTTGATATTGCCCGTCATCTCTATTTCTAGACTGACTTGCCTCGAGGACTGCTGCTTTTTAAAAATATTGCGATATTCACGATTTGTGAAGTCATACTAGGTTTGGGCGATACAGCAATAAAAATTATCACAATATAATCTTTCATTGTAATCGATATTGATAATTATTGAATATTTTTTTACAATCCATTTAGGAATATTAGGATTTTTTTAATTTACATAGCCACTTTATTTTAATTTACCAACAAAATAAAGGCAAATAGTTTTAATAGTCAAAAACAAACAAAATAAATTAACAAAAATATTCTGACCCGGGGTATTGATGACGCAACCCAAACATAGTCTGTTCACATATCGCTTCTAAAAGCATGTGAAAAGTGCGCATGGATTCCATCACTATTTTCAATGCGATTTGTGATCCTGCTCCCCTGGTGTCTCTCGTAACAGGCGACTATCAACCTTTCCTCTGAGGATGACAAACGGACAAACCATAGCTGCAGTTCTGATACACAAGCACTGCAGTGTTTGGGTGCTCTCTGTTTATCTGAGGTAATTAGTCTAGCGTTATTACTGAAATGTGTATATTCCAAAAAAATAAATAAATTTAAAATAAAAGTGTATATTCCATACAAAGTGTGAAGCAGATTGGTTAGTTGTAGTTACATGAAACGCGGTGTACTCGTGGCGTTTAACTAAGTGCACCTATTAAATATGAGTGCGTCACGTGTGTGCTGCTTGGAAACCATGTGTGCGTTGCTCCCTATTTGCGCACAAACTCTGCTCCTCGATTAGAAATAACGCAAGCTTATTGGTATTCCGGCCAAGAAATTTTAATAAAACTATAGTTACCTCAACAGAAACCCCACTTCTGCTTTCATTTGATTGGAGAATAAAAAAAGATGTGGGTGACTCATTGAACTTTTTTCCGCTCAGAGTTTACTATTTTCAACTGCAGGCGCACAGAGCGCAAGGGCAAAAATGCCAGGCACAACAGGCGGTTAAAATGTAAGGCGTGCAGGGTGGTTAATCAGTGCGCAGAATGCTCATGGACATGCAAAAAAGACACCTCTCAACACAAAAAACACGTTCTCTGTGATCGACCCCTCTTTAAAGCAACGGCCTTCTGCAGTTCATGTGTTTTACATTAATAAGCTCCACAGTTTAGCAGGTTTTTTTTCCACATTTGGTTTTCCATTATATTTATGCATTTAATTTCAAACCAAATATTTTTTTGTTTCAGCTGTCCCTTCACAGATCAGAGACTTGACATCCTCTCAATGATGACAGTCATTCAGAACATCGCTTTAATGAGTAGATGTGACCCGGGTCACCAAGGGAACACCTGTACCTTTTGTAAGGTCCTGCAGGCTTCTCATCCCTGTTGCTAGTTTCATCCCATACAACTATAAAACTCTACTGGACAGTTGCGATCTAAAAAAAAGCTGTATTTTGTTGTTAGACATTCTCAGGGGCAAACTCGTGGCTTGACAGAAGCTCCCAGAACTTATGAAGTGTCAAATCAGTGATGTCAAATCAATAGAAGGAGACACTGTGCCCTGATGTTGACCGCTTGAGACACTGACACACTAGCTAGTTCATGGCCACTGGCTCCGAATGTTCCTGTGTGTCTGCAGAGCAGCGTAAATGCACCCGGAAACCAGGACTGTGTCAGAGAACAATGTTTTTTGGCAGAAAAGTCTTTAAAAGGCTTTGTTTTTGAGATTTTGGATTGTGGTCACAATTAGTTTAGTCTAGAGTATATTTGGAGTGTTTATCAATAAATCATATTAATGGCTGTTTTAGAACCCCAGTTATCCAGTCCATCTCCTAAATGCATTCATTTAGATAACATTTATTTACATAAATCTGAAATCAGTAGCTGCAACTGAGATTGCTAAGAGATTATTTATTTCCACTTCACCAGTCTATTTTTAACACCGTTGTAATTTTACATTTTTAATTAGCACTGTATTATCAACAATTTAATTGTTTACTTGCTATTATAAATTAAAATCATTATTTAGAATTTGAATATACACAACCTGACAAAAGTCTTGTCACCCATCCAAATTTTAGGAACAACAAATAATAACTGTACTTTTAGTTGATCAGTTGGTATCAGAAGTGGCTTATATGAAAAGCAAAGGACAGTAAGCTCTGACTTTGCTTAGACAAAAGTCTTGTCACTTAAAAGAAATAATGTACAGTATAGAATATAAAGTCATGGTGCAGTGGAAAAAGTATTAAAATTGTGTATGACTCCCATGAGCTTGGAGGACTGCATCCATACATCTCTGCAATGACTCAAATAACTTTAATCAATAAAGTCATCTGGAATGGCAAAGAACTGACAAAGTGTCCTTGCCGAACTCCCAGAGCTCATCAAGATTCTTTGGATTCATCTTCAATGCCAGCTCCTTCATCTTACCCCAGACATGCTAAATAATGTTTATGTCTGGTGATTGGGCTGGCCAATCCAGAAGCACCTTGGCCTCCTTTGCTTTTATGAACTTTGATGTGGAGGCCGAAGGATGAGAAGGAGCGCTATCCTACTGAATAATTTGCCCTCTGCTGTGGTTTGTAATGTAATGGGCAGCACAAATGTCTTGATCCCTCAGGCTGTTGTTGTTGCCATCCACTCTGCAGATCTCTCGCATGCCCCCATAATGAATGTAACCCCAAACCATAATTTTTCCTTCACCAGACTTGACTGAATTCTGTGAGAATCTTGGGTCCATGCAGGTTCTTCTGCAGTATTTGTGATAATTGGGGTGCAGTTCAACAGATGATTAATCGGAAAAATCTGCCTTCTGCCACTTTTCTAAATGATCAACTAGAAATCAAGTTATTATTTGTTGATTGACAAGACTTTTGTCAGGTAGTGTAGTACTACTAGAGAGTCATAAAAATACTAAAGCCATACATTTATTAACATTTCCTGCAAAATGATTCATACATTGCAGAACATTGCATATTTGTTTATAATTTCCAGCAAATTCTCACTGATTCTATCAAAACAAAAAATATACACGACAATTCAATTAAACCTCATTTATGATTCAAAGTTTGTTCATTTGCTGAATCTCCAAGTGTCAAAAAGCAGAAAAAATGAAATATGTAATGCTGGAAAATAACTGTTCAGAAACAATTGTGCATCTTTATATTTGAGTTCTGCTTGTCAAGGCTTTGCGTAACTTGACCAGTTGATTTTCTGTTTCTTTCTTTGAACGTGTGGTTTGCATCACGCACTACACAGTGTGTTTGATTGTGATGGTTACTATTATAGTGCTGTATAAATCCTTTATTTATTGGATGTCTTTACTATCAGCCTTTTGTGTTTGCACGGCCAGCATTGCATTTCATACATTTTATTATTATCGGTTACAGTTCCACCAACCCAAGTTCATACAGGGTGAGTCAAATGGCTTTGGAGATCAACGCTGTTAAAAGTTTATTGTGCAGAGACTCATGCAATTCCACAACCACAAGCAAACAGATGTTTTCTGATTTTTGTCTCTGAAATAGATTCTGTCAGCACTATAGATTTATAAAAGGGTTCAAAGTAAGGCAAACAAACAGACGGCATTGCGCACAACTTTTAACCAAATGACAAATAGGTCTTTATTATTTCGGTTGGTAACTTTATTTTGATAGTCCATTTGAGTATTAGTAGACTGTTTGCTTAATATCTGTTGATACTGCTCCTTTAACAGACATTTAATTGACTATAAGAAGTACATGTCAACTTACACTACTTGTATGTACTAGAAGTACAAGTCAACTTACACTAACCCCAACCCCAACCTTACAGTCTACTTATAATCTAATGAGATTAGTTGCAATGTAACTTAAATTCAACAAACGGTCCATCAAAATAAAGTGTGACCTTTCGGTTTACTATCTAGATCTTTACTACCTAAGTTCACGAACAGACTCAATCACTATTAGATCGATTAAACATCTGTGAAAGTAAAGTTAGAGAACAGATTCATTTTGGTAACTAAGTTAAGTGGGACTGACAGCTCTCTCAATAATTCAGCATGCGAGCGTGTGGATGTGCCGGGTGAACAGCGCACACAGTCCCAGCTCATGGCGGGCAGGTGGGGTCAGGTCGGCCTCTGCAGCCTCCCGGGCACGGCCAGATGGGAGGTGTGTATGATTTTGTGTGTGTGTGCAGCTGCCCAGCAGGAAGCTAGCAGGTCTTTGTTTGTTCCGCTGACATTCTGCATCATCCTTCACCTGAAGACGCATGCGTTCCTCAGGATGAAAGACTAAAGCTGGGAAACATGCTCATCACTTCAGCTCACACTCAGACTTTCCTCGGCTTGTTAACTTGCTTTCTGTTTCTACAAACCCTCGGATGAGACATGCGGGCTAATCAGATTTTTGACAGCTGATTGGTGAGACATAATTACTTCTCTCGTGTGATTGGTTGAAGGTTGGATTACAGAGTGTCAGGAAATCTGGATTTAGGAGATTGTTATGAAAAGGAGTCTGTCGGGATCACATATATCCTGCACAACCTCCAAACCAGTGGTTTTGAAGGATGCTTTGCCCTCCTGAGAGAGACACTTAAGAAGGGGTGGAAAGTCAACTGCAGAGCAGAAGATGCTTTTGGAGCCTGATACATTTTTGATGAATAGAGTTTCTCGGGTGTTTTAGAAGTGTTGTAGAGCATCTAATGCTTGATTGAACCTATTTGTCAGCCTCTCAGAGAACTTTCATATCATGCACAGACAGCATCAAAGATCAGAGGACGATGTAAACGTTGCTTTTCACGTTTTTCTTACAGGTTCTCTGGCATCTGGATATCTTCCGACGAAGTTTCCGGCAGCTCACCACACATAAGTGCATGGAGGACTCGTGCATCTTCTGCGCTCTGAAGGTAAAGCACGTCAGCCTTTAAATGACATGATTTGATGACCTGAGTCTTGGCTCCATTATAGCTATTCTAATTCAGTAGTTTCCTTTTTATATGAAGGCTAATGGGTTTCTGCCATCTGCATGAGCATTATGATTCTGAGATCTTATCAAACATTAAATAGTGATCTTAATTGTAGAAGCAGCTAGATAATCGGCCTGACCCTTTTAAAAAAGAGATTTTAGTTAGCCCAAAATAAGTCATACCATCATTCACTCATCCTTATCATTCCAAACCTGAATGCTTTTCTTCATCTCGCAGAAAGTAAAAGAAGATATTTTGAGAGATGTTTTCTGTGGGTTTTGTCCATCAAGTGTGAATGTGTCATACTTTATACAATGCATTTGAAAAACAAAGAGGGTCATTAATATTTTTCTAATAATGCATATTGCTTTTTAACACTAGATAATTTGTCCAAAAGCATAAATGAAACAAAATGCCTCCATAGAATATTTCCCAATTGTTCCCAGCTATGTTTCAAATGTAAGTTAGACATTGGCACAGTGATGCATGTATTTTGGGACTGTGACAAAATCAAAATGTACTGGAAAGAGATTTACAAAATGATTCAAAAAATAATTGGAAAGACTTTTGCTTTGTCCCCAAAGGTATATCTTCTGAATTGTACATCGGAACTGGGTCTTGATCATGACAAAGAATGTGTATTGAATTTTAGTATATACGTGGCCAATAAATTATTATTATTATGGTCAACTGCACAGATATGTTCAGTCAATATGTGGCAGGCATATTGTCTTGTCAGGCAATCAGACTCCTACCACTGGACAAATTAACTTATGATTTATATCAAAGATCTGAGGTGTTCTGGCGCATTTGATCCTCCTCCTGGATTTTTCTTGAGGGTACTCAGTGATTATGTCTTTCTAAATTAGTTTAATAATCTCCTTTTATTTTTGACTTGGCTTTGAAGCATTTGTATGCATTTGTTAGAATGTAACAAAAACTGCTGTACTTGTTACAAGATACCAGTACCACTGATGTTCTGTTTATTTAAAAAATAAATTAATTAAAATTATGGTATAACGATAGTTTGTTCTGTAGACTTTCGAAAAAAAATAATAGCTTAAAGGGGCTAATAATTTTGACCTTAAAATGGGCTTTAAAAAATTTAAAACTGCTTTTATTCTAGCCGAAATAAAACAAATAAGACTTTCTCCAGAAGAAAAAATATTATCAGACATACTGTGAAAATTTCCTGGCTCTGTTTAACATAATTTGGGAAATTTTTAAATAAATGAAACAGATGTTTTTGATAACCAGTTGTGGGTTTTATTTCTCAAAATCAGTGCTGAATCGCTACTTTTGTTATGTTGTCTGCTTCCAGAAATTTCTTCTTTATATCATTTTATGTTGTGAGATCGTTTGACCAGTAGTTGTATAATATATTGATGTGCTATAAAAACATCAAACACATGGTGGTACTGCATAAACATTTAATAGATATGCATCAGTCCAAAACCATTGAGAGCTTAACTAGAGTTGCGTGACAGACGTTGTTGTGCGTATTCAGCTCTTGCCATGTCATTCCTTTTTTTAGTCCCGTTTCTTTTCAGTCCCTCCCTCACGCTCATTTTATATTAGATTCCTTCTAATGTTCAGGAGTGCCATTGGCGCTTTCCATCAAAAGTTCAATAACTCAGCTGGAAATTAGAGAGCTCTCTCCTGAGCCCTGTGCCAGCGCAGTAGGGGGGCTGCCTGTCTGCTCTCACACACAGTACTGGGACAATATGTCTGTCAGCCGGTCCGATTTCTCTCATGGGTCTGGTAGTACCTCAGTTTTCAGCTGTCTGTTTCTTTCTGACATTAGTCCAGTATGTTGTTTTGTTGTTATTTTTACAGTCAGTGGAACTGGTACAGTGTCTCTCTCTCTCTGTGGTGTTCAGCCTTTAAACCAAAGATGTTAATCCCGTAATGACTCTGTTTACTGGATAGTTTCTAAAGTCAGCACAGAAGTCTTGCAGACTGGCTTGTCTTGCCTTCTTACTGCTTGGGAAATCAAAGGTGTGTTCATGTATACCTGGAGACACTAAATTGTGGAGGGTTTAAATGCGGCTTAAGAGAGAAAAGACTTGTTTTCTTCACCCAAAGGATCACCCTTGTTGTACTGTCTGTATGACTTCATTTCTTCCACAAAATATATGCGAAGGTAATTTAAAGTATGTTAGTAAAAAACAAACAACCAAAAAAGCAGTGAAGCAATATGAAGCATTGTTTATGGGACAAAGCAGAATTGAATCTGTTATTTTCTTGTCTTGATTTTTAACACAACAGATTTACTTATTTGAGTAGTTACTTAAGCACAAAAACTTTATGCTTTTTTATGAATGCTGTTTATAAGAACAAGAATGTTTGTTTTGCTAATTCATCTCAGAATATATCATAGGATAACCTAAAGAAAAGATTAAGTGACTTTTTTCCAAGATTATTTTGGTTTCTGTAGAAATTCGGATGGATGTGGGAATCATAAACCAAACAGGAAGAGCTTGATTCTGACCAATGAGAGGGCACTTTAGAAATGTTGCAAACCAGCGTGAAAGCGAAGCAGAACTTGCTGATGAGCAACAATTTTAATCACTGTTTCTGATGTACAGATATGAAAATGCCCTCACACATCCTTTATTATCATTTATTTTACCTATATTAAAAAATTAAATGAGTTTTCAAAATCATATTATTGTATAATTATTGTACAGGGTGGGCCATTTATATGGATACACCTTAAATAAACTTATTGGGAATTTCACAAGAAAAACAATGGTGTGCTTGGTTTTAAACGTAACTTTATTCCTTCATGAGTTATTTACAAGCCCCCTCACATATACTAATGTGCCACAAACAGGACGTTAATATCAACAACCATTCCCATTTAATTAAGGTGTATCCATATAAATGACCCACCCTGTATAATTTAAAACCATTTGTAATCATAGACGCCTTTGTGCTGCCCACTGTATACTTTCAGAAAAAACTTAAATAATTTTTCATACTTCTGTGTCGAGAGATCGCTGTGATGCACACTGCATGCTTTGCGTAGCCTTGCATTTCAGTGTGCTGTTTGTGTTGCTCTGCAATAACACTTCTGAAACACTAGCTTGCAGTAGGTTATGTTATATTCCTCTGTATTGAGTTTCTTTGTGCGTGTTTTATTTTTTCTGAACGCTGCTTTAATGTACAAGTAACTAAAACTTGCTCATTCAGCGGCAGGAACCGGTGGAAGTGCAACAACTTTAATCACAAGGTAAACACAAAACAAAAGTTTCCATCTGGAGCTCCTTCACGGGACTCGACACTTGTAAACTCTCGCTCCATCAGGCTCGTGCCTCTTATTACCGCCCACTCTCGTCAATGCTGTCAAGCTGACCAATCACAGAGCTTGCACTACGCGTCATTGCGATGTGTAGTTGCATTTTTTGAGAGGTGTGCATCAGCGTCGGCCACGGCGCGGGCTTTGTGACTAAGTGGAGGCTGCGCCAGATGATACGTGTGCACTTGACAGAAGTGGAAATCAGCCTTTAGCGTGTAGCTATGAACCTTTCATGGCTAAATAATGTACAAAAATGTTAAATGAAAGGAACTGCCCCAGTGACTAGCTGTTTTGGCATTAAGGCAAACATTTTTTTCTGATAGTGTATTTTTTAAATGAATAGTGTAATAAGGTGTTTTTCTTTGTGATTAACGTTGACAAAAAGCCCTGTTGTGTATTTTCAGAGCATCTTTGCACAGTTCCAGTTCAGCAGTGAGAAGGTGCTGCCCTCTGATGCTCTCCGCTGCGCTCTGGCAAAAACCTTCCAGGATGAGCAGCGATTCCAGCTCGGCATTATGGACGACGCGGCTGAGTGCTTCGTAAGGGCTCTTGACTCTTCATCGTCACTCTCTCTCACTTTCCTCCCCCATAGAGCTTTTTCTCCTATTCTCCATGTCCTTGCTTTTTCTATCCTCTCAGTTAGCCTTCATATACCACATTATACTTTCAGCTGAAGAGGTATATTTTCTTGAAGAGGAAATTGCATCCATTGTTAGCTCAGCTGATGACATGTATCTTGAGTCAATCGGTGTAAGTAAATCACAGATGTCTGATATCCTCTTGGCCCTGTATCTTTATCCATCACTGTCTTTCCCTGTCTTTGTTGGTTGCGTGTCAGCTTCCACTGCAGTTTTAATCTTTGGCAGTGGCAAGGTACTTGAGAATACAAATAGCTGCAATGCAGTTCGCTGAAAGTAAACCTTCCTGTTTGATGCTGTAATCTTCTGCAATCTCCTATTTTACACAGTGATTAATTTCCTGCTCATTGCTCATTTTAAAGGCCACAGCATCACAACATATAAGATAAAGAATGGCTCCCTGTCTCGACTGCTGGTTTAGCAACATTGTACAATGTGCTGACCAGTAAGAACTGCGACCACAAAACTGCAAATGCTCATTTTCTCCTTTTTCCCCCCTTAACCGCTATTGTTGTCTGGCCATTATGCAAGACTGGAGACACTGGTGATGCTTGGTGAACGTTTAAAATCTCCCTGCTGAGCACAGGCTTCTCTTCAGCCAAAAGATCTGAGCACACTGTTACCCACAGACTCTGTACACGCACTCGCTGAACAGTGAAAATCAATTAACACGAGACATGTGGGACAGACACATGCTGCTGCTCTTCAGTATGATTCTGATTTCTTAGCACACTGAATGTGAGTAATTGAGTAATACATCTCTCCCTCAGGAAAATATCCTCATGAGGATCCACTTTCACATCTCTGATGAGACCAAGGAGGACATCTGCACAGCCAAACACTGCATCCCTCACCAGAAGTTTGCCATGACACTCTTTGAGCAGGTGAAGCCTCTTTATTAAACGTATAGCTAGCTTTTCTTTTGAAGGTAACATCAGACTTGCACAATAAGTTTAGCTTCTGTAATGGAATGTATTTCTGAATAGTGTAAAGAATATAAGAAAGGTTATACTGGATTTGATTGGATCTATTTTTTATTGATACTTATACACTCACCGGCCACTTTATTAGGTACACCTTACCTAGTACCGGGTTGGACCCCCTTTTGCTTTGAGAACTGCCTTAATCCTTCATGGCATAGATACAACAAGATACTGAAAACATTTCTCAGAAATATTGGTCCATATTGACATGATGGCATCGCGCAGTTGCTGCAGATTTATCGGCTGCACATGATGCGAATGCCCCGTTCCACCTCATCCCAATGGTGCTCCAGTGGATTGAGATGTGGTGACTGTGGAGGCCATTTGAGTACAGTGAACTCATTGTCATGTTCAAGAAACCAATCTGAGATGATTCGTGCTTTATGACATGGTGTGTTATCCTGCTGAAAGTAGCCATCAGAAGATCGGTACACTGTGGTCATAAAGGGATGGTCATGGTCAGCAACAATACTCAGGTAGGCTATGGCATTAAAATGATGCTCAATTGATACTAATGGGCCCAAAGTGTGCCAAGAAAATTCATGTTGTTGATGTCAAATTCAATCCTAATGTCGCAGCAGAAATCAAGTCTCATCAGACCAGGCAACGTTTTTCCAGTCTTCTATTGTCCAATTTTGGAGAGCTTGTGTGAATTGTAGTCTCAGTTTCCTGTTCTTAGCTGACAGGACTGGCACCCGGTTTGGTCTTCTGCTGCTGTAGCCCATCCGCCTCAAGGTTGGACATGTTGTGCATTCATAGATGCTCTTCTGCAGACCTCGGTCGTAATGAGTGATTATTTGAGTTACTGTTTCCTTTCTATCAGCTCGAACCACCTTTATTCCCCATTCTGATGCTCAGTTTTGAACTGCAGCAGATCGTCTTGACCATGTCTACATGCCTAAATGCGTTGAGTTGCTGCTATTGGCTGATTAGACCTTTCAGTTAACGAGCAGTTGGAAATGTGTACCTAATAATGTGGCCATTGAGTGTATTATAAACTGGCTTAACTTTGTAGGTGTAAAATTTATACATGTGCTGCAATTATTTTAATAAATATTAATTTTCTGTAAAATTAGTAGCATTACATCACAGAATTTCATTGAAGAGAGGAAAAAAATCAGATCCTATAGATTTAAGTGTATAGAAAGAGGAATGTAAAATGTAAGTATAAAAACTGAAATTATAGTGGCATAGCTGACTTTCAAATCTCACAGTGTCAGAAGTGGAATATAAGTCACAGCACATTTCAGATGACTCATAATTCTGTAAAATATTTTCTTTTATAATAGCCTGCATTCACGTAAAAATGTAATATTCATGCCTTATTATTCTAAACCTTTTATAACTTTGAACAGATTTTATTAAACTAAAAGGCCTTTGAGCAATTCCATGCAAATGTCAACCTTGCCATGAAAAAAGTTTTCGCCAAAATAGCAAAATTGTTTCTGCATTTTTTGTCTGGGCTTTTATTTTACAGTGCTTTAAAAATACTCAAAAATGTATCTTGTCAGTGTTTTCAAACAATTATATTTGATTTACCAAAGTCACACAAGTGGCAATTTTACATCCGTCACATCCATAACTGAGAGATGTCACATGCATAATGACACTTTTTCCTCATAAATGTAAAAATGTCAAATCAAATAAAAGCAATAAAGTTTGTTTTATAAAGAGCCGGCTCTTATCCTTTTGATTAGCATCATTTCTTTTGGTTCATTTCTTTCTACAAAATGTATTGTATACTGTAAACTTGCAGACTTTTTTGTCACATCCATAACGCATGTTTATTTTCCTCATTTAAAATATAAATATGTTTACAGATTGATATTTTTCTGATCCCAGAACTCTGTGGCTAGTTGTTTTGAAAAATGTAAACATGTTTCAATATAATGTTATTATATACTTCCTCTGTCAATTTATGTTTTGAGATTTTGCTGCAAATGTCACATCCATAACGCTGGAATTGCTCCTTTTTGTTTTTGTTTATTCATTTTTTTAAAATCCTTAAGCAGTCATCATAAATATTCAAAGTTCATATAGGTCTAAAGATATTGGTCAAAATGTGTGGGAGCAGTTGTCCATTTGTATAGAAAGGAATATTTAACAATTGTGACATTATTTCTTATCTAGTGTGTGTGCAGCAACTGTGGAGCCTCCTCAGACCCCCTGCCCTTCATTCAGATGGTTCACTACATCTCTACCACCTCTCTGTGGTGAGCATCACACACACACACACACACACACAAACACACACTGAAGTGAGTGATGCTAAAGAATGAGGTCATTTTTGAAAGCTGCGACCGAAAAAGGCCACACTGTGCACGGCACCGAAAACATCATGTCCCATACTCCTCTCCAGCTGAGCAAATGAGCTGTCTACCACATCAAACACAGTGAAATCAATCAGAACAGAAAGAGATTCCCTCAATGGCCTGAAGCACATGGCAACAGCCAGCTGAAATATTACTCTAGGCCTCCTGGACACCACTGCCACAGCCTTCAGTCATGGGCGACGAGCGGTCAGATTTAAATCAAGCTTCACAGAAGAGCAGCTTCCCTCTGCAGTCAAACTTTGTCAGTTTTTTCTAATTGCGTAGTTGCAGACATGCTGTTGGTTTCCATGTCCTGCTTGCCAGTATGGCCGATACTTAACATGAACAAACAGTCTGAAGCACCACAGCGATGAAAGGGCTTCATGAATATTCCAGCATGCGGCTCTGTGATTAAGGAGGATTTTTATGATAATAGATGACATTGCAGTGGAGACACCATTTCTACTACACAAGGACGTTGACTTCTTTGAAACTGAGTGCTGCCGCTGTCCTAAGATTTTGTAACTATTAATTATGTTCAACTAATACTTATGGATTAATGCATATCACTTAAAAGATAATTTGTCTAACAAGTTCTTCTGTTCAAAACTACAAAGGGACAGATGGATAGAATAAGTTAAGTTCATTAGTCTACAGCTTTTCATTGCTTATGTGTTGGTACAAAACTTTAGTTCAGAAATGCCCAAAGTTGGCCCATGATAACCTTTGATTTGGCCCACCATCCAATCTGAGAAGAGATTTAGAATGATGGGAAGGTTTGAGCGAATGCCTTTAACAGAGGTCGTCATTTTAATGTAACCTTTTTATTTGTTTGTTAAATTGTTGAGCTACAAAAAAAAGGCAACTGAAATGAAATGTTTGACTTGTGTAGCTCGAGCTTTAATGGTATATTTACCTTCAGCCCACCACCCTCAATCAAGTTTGGTTTTTGGCCCTTAATAAGCAGAAAAATTGGGAACCCCTGCTTTAGGTCATTCTGATCAACTGAAAGAGTTTGAGCTGATAGTAAAATTGGGCCCTTAGTGTTACACTAAGTGTGTTCTACAAGAATGCTAGGCTCATATCTGTTTAAATACGTGTGACAAGAAGGGAATCAAAGATGAAAGATATTGAATATTCAGAAAACAGCTGTTTACATTTTTACAATTCATAAAAATTGTAGTAGTCAAATAGTCATCCATTCATTAATTTTCCTTCAGCTTAGTCAGGATTCACCACAGCGGAATGAACCGCCAACTATAATGCACTATGCACTATGGCCAATTTAGTTTATTCAATTCACCTGTAGCTTGGGCCAGACGGAATCTGCGGACGTTTTATGCTATTTCTGTTGAGAATTTTGGTAAAAATCTGCAGATTTCTGCGGAATTATTTTGGGAGTCTCATAACTAAAACCATAAAATGTGAAATAGAAAATAAAATCTTTTTAACTTGTATTTAATGTTTAATATGCAAGAACAACTAGATTTACTTTATTTGGTAAACAAAGCAAGTCTCTCATATAATATATCTACTATAAGACAGAAAATATTACTGTACAAACTGCATTGTACATAAATCAAATGAATATTTTCATATTAGTCAATAATATTACTGTAATTCACAAAAAAACTGAATAAATATAGATTTAGACTCATAGATTTAGATATAGACTCAAGTAAATAAACAGAATTACAGATTGGCTAAAAAATCTGCGGAATTCTGCACGCAGAATCCGTGTGGGCCTACCTATAGCACATGTCTTCAGACTGTGGGGGAAACTGGAGCACCTGTAGGAAACCCACGTGAACACTGGGAAAACATGCAAACTCCACACAGAAGTGGCAACTGGCCCAGCCAGTGCTGGAACCAGCAACCTTCTTGCTGTGAGGCAACAGTGCTAACCACTGAGCCACTGTGCTGCCTGTAGTCAAATAGTATTTAATAATACACAGTGATTTATTTATTAATAACAAGTATTTAGTATTGTAATTTTCATTATTAATTATTATATTATAATTTATTATCATTCATATTTGTTTAACAACTTTATTAATCCCTCAAAAGGCAATTAATTATTGTAAATATATTGTTAATATTCAGTTATACAAATATTAAGAACATTGGTAATATTCTTATATTAAATAAGAACTTTTCTAATCATATCTAATCATTTTATAATCACATTTGTATCATTTTAAAGGGCTTCTCTGCTTGGTAGATCTTGGTATCTGAGAGAGGCCATGATTATATTACCTACTTTTTCAGACAGTCATAAAATACTTCAGATGGATGCAGCTCACGTGGCTTTAAAACTGTTTGTTAACAACCCTTAATGTGGGCTGTTTATTGTTACCAATAAAGATGGTGACCCATTAATAAATTCAACAAATATTTAGCATATCGACTGGAAGCATCAAATATAGCTCTCGTCCAGGCAAAATTTCATAACAGCTCTGGTAAAGAGGCACGTGTGCAGGTGACATTGAGATCTGCCTGACTGTTTCCCTGAGATCTGCCTGAGCTGCGGTGTTGCTCCAGGCACGAAGTGTTGGTGTGTCTTTGAGGTGCAGTGACCTCTACTGCAACAATAAGATCAAACCGGTCTGGGCTGTGACCTCATAAACACCCTCCAGAATACAAAAACACTGTACACAAACACATCAATCGCTTATTTAAGCTTGTAGCATCACAAATACCATTTTGTGTTGTAATCTTAAGCTGTTTGAAGGGCAACAAATACTTTACCCTTCACTTTTCTTTTGTTGAACAAAAATATATATTTTGAGGAATGTTGGAAACAGGTATCCATTGTTTTTAATTGTATTTGTTCCTACTGTGGATATCAGTGATTACCATTTTCCAACATTTTTCCCAATATTTTTTATCCTACCATTTTCATAATGGCTTGGACCCACGTAGGGGCAAGTAAATGTATTGTTTTTACAATTTAACCTGTAATGAGTAGGTTATAATATCAGGTTATAATGATATATTATCAGCTATGATATCTTAACATGTTATGTGTTGTTTATGCTATAGTAACCAGGCTGTACGGATGCTGGAGTGCCGAGAGAAACCCACTCCAGACATGTTCGGAGAGCTGCTGAGGAATGCCAGCACTGTGGGAGATCTGCGCAACTGCCCGGTTAGCATTACTACACACTGCCACACACCAAGCTCCATCAAATCAAGTGCTAATTAGGCATAATGAAGCCTGGAATTTGTGTGTGTGTGCGTGTGTGTGTGTGTGCGTGCGCGTGCGTGCGTGCGTGTGGCACTTGTTTGGGTTTGAATGGGATTGTGGCCATTGAGTAATCATTGGTCAAAAACAGGACGCAATCAGTGGAATGTTAATTTGTCTCACAGCCCTGAGGAGGACTAACTTCTTATGCAAAACACACATACACACTTGTCACTCGTGTCAGATCAAGATTTCCTTGGAAAAAGGATGACTGCTTATCACACTGCAAAAGATAATTTGCTTAAACCTATGTTTTGTTTTCCAGCAGAAATATCAAACATCCTTGAAACCAGATATATTTACTTAAAGAGGCAAAACGATGTAAGGAACTCTGCTAGGAAAGATGTTTCATTGTTACTATTAAAAATGAGTAATAATGCATTCAAATGGAAGTGACAGATTTGTTTTTTAACATAATCGAATTCCGAATGTGATAGATGTGACTGAAGTGATGCTGACTGAAAATTTAGTTTTGCATCACAGGAATGACAAAAACAAACGTATTAAAGGAAATATTAAATAGAAGCATTTTAAAAAGTGCTTTAAGATTTGACCATATTCCTGTTTACAGTTTATTATTTATTTTTGATCTAATAAATTTAATCGGTGTAAGCCTAAAGGCTCCGTTATACTTTAAAGTACTTTTTCATTCTTCGTTTGAGGCCAAAAAGAAGTTTGATAGGCTGAGTGACGGTATATCTTTTTAGAATATTTTCCAGTTCATTCATGTTGCTGACAAGTTCAGACTATATGATATTCAAAGTAGTGTTTTCACAGAGGTTTTTACACTGCATGACTGTCTGGGGTAGCATTCTGTCTGTGCTGTTTACACTGCAAGATGGATAGGCGACAGGGGGTTTCATACTGCATGACTTTACAATAGGAATCGCTTACAACTTTGTCTCAGTCCACAAAGTTACGTCTCTCACAGCCAAAAACACGCAAGAAGTGACATGGAAACAACGCGTAGTTACGTAGTTTATCTTTTGTTATTAACTACATAATGAGAAAAAAGCCAGTGGTGTAGAAAATGTGCTATTTATGCTCACCTTTTGAAGACAATTAGCAATTTCTCATCATTTTTCTCCTCAAATTTTCTTTTTCGAGCCGGTTGTGGTATTGCTCAGATGACACGTCTAACAGACACAGTTGCTCCTACTAAATTTCCACTAGTTTTTCCTCCATTTCTTGGGTCCTAATAGACCGAAAAGAAGCACTTTTAACTTCTTCCCCAACCTCCCACTGGCCTGCAGGTACCCACACTAGTGGATGCTGCTCTATCATTGGCTGTAGGTAATCGGCAATGTTATTTTCAATCAGAACACATTTCACACGGCATGATTTTCAGGTTCAGAGATTTAGCATGCTCAATATCTGACTGATGTCGGCGACTCATCAGCGATCCTGTTAGACCGCGCCTTTGATAGTCCATACTATGTTATTGTTACTCACGTGAACGAGCACCGATTTTCTTGTGATTTCGGGCACTTGTCTGCGATTTCTCAAAACCTGTCGGCGAGTCAAAGTCGGGCCTAAAATCATGCAGTCTCATGAACTCAGCATTATTGTGCTGCACTCTGAACTTCGTGGATACAAAGCATGTCAAAGAAGGTGGGCTTCCAGGACAGGAATTCGTTATTGTCAGGGACCAATGGCAGCTCAGGTGTTTGGGACCAAAGTGAAGGTTTTGGGGAGTTTGTTTTAGTCCTAAACACCTTTGAGCTGCCATTTGAACTTTTTCAAGAGCAGAAATGAGCTCAAAGCAAACTTCGTTTTGGCGTTCAATTACATCATTTGAGTTTATCAGGAGCTTAAGACACTTCTTTCTTGAAATAAAGTCTTACAGACAATTGTTATAGAGAAATCTAACAATTAATTTAATGTTGTTTGTGCTTAAAAATAAATATTTTTTCTAACAGGATAAGAAATGTAATCATGATAAAAAAATAAATGATTAGCTTAGATTTATCTGGTATTCATATGGGATATTCATTCATTCATTTTCCTTCGGCTTAGTGTCAATTTTATCACCGCGGAATGAACTGCCAACTATTCCAGCATATGTTTTACGCAGCGGATGCCCTTCCAGTCGCAACCCAGTACTGGGAAACACCCATATACACTCATTCACACACACTCATACACTACAGCCAATTTAGTTTATGTAATTCACCTATAGCACATGTCTTTGGACTGGGGGGAAACTGGAGCACACCAACACAAGGAGAACATGCAAACTCCACAGAAATGCCAACTGGTCCAGCCGGGACTCGAACTTGTGACCTTCATGCTATGAGGTGACTGTTCTAACCATTGAGCCACCGTTACACCCCAGATGGGATATTATCACAATGAATCAGTATAGTATTAGTTTCTGCTTAGTTTTCTAGTAATAATAAATATAATCACGTTGTGAAATTTGACACTAAAACAAGATCTGCTATCTTGACCCACAGGAGTATTAAGACATGCTTCACATGCAACCTAAACATACACAAACATACAGAATACGGGTGTGCAAATGTGATTTGTGTACTGTGATCGTGTGAATGAGAATTATTAGTTAAAACGCTTGTAAATGTGTGTGTGTATTTCATTAAGCTCCAGTATTAAAATGCTTTTTTTTCTACCTCTTTCTATGTGTCACCTACAGGGCAACTGTGGAGAGAAGCTGCGTATTCGACGTGTCCTGATGAACTCCCCAGAGATCATCACCATCGGCCTGGTGTGGGACTCGGACCACTCTGACCTGGCAGAAGATGTCATTCATAGCTTAGGGACTGTCTTGCGGCTCGGAGATGTAAGACTTAATTCTTGTCAGTGAATAACATGCCCCAAAAAGGGCGACTGACACAAAACGCTTGATAAATGCACAAACTCGCAGCCGAAAAGTGATAAACGCAGTCAGTCAGGCTCAAAGCAGCATCTGAGATCACTGTGATTCGCATGGGGTTTGCAGGCAAAACTTGTCAAACTTGTTGCAATTATAATGACACGCACATAAAAGCAACTGGCTGCCTCTGTGTTCCTGCGTCTTTGGACAGAGGGCGGTCACTGGGCGTCCTAAGTGGGTTAGCATTTTACTAAGTACAGGGTTCACATTACAGTATGAAATGTAAACCATTTTACCCAGCCCCAAACAAATGATCATTTTAAACATGGAGAGATCAAGAGTGCTTATTTGATCATCTCCATCATCACAGATGTTTTGAAAGATCTCATGATAACTCAAAGTGCATCGTCTTTTTTGGGGGGGTTGTTTGCATCTACATTTATGAGTGTAAATGAGATTGTATTCATGAGTAATAAGCAATCTCTCCTGCTTTGTTTATCCTATAGCTGTTCTACCGGGTGACAGAGGACAAGGCCAAACAGGCGGAGCTCTACCTGGTGGGCGTGGTCTGTTACTATGGCAAACACTACTCCACTTTCTTCTTCCAAACCAAAATCCGCAAGTGGATCTACTTCGATGATGCTCATGTGAAAGAGGTAATCTGGGAATGTTCATGGGGTTTGTATGTACATGCCCTGAACTAATGTTGCTTGCTTCCTCTGTCCATGGGGAGTTTGTGTCGAATAATTAACTGGGATAGACCAGTGTGTTGGTGCCCCAGAGGCTCCCAGCATGTGTTGGTTGGGTGGGTGGGTGGATGGGTGTGTGTGTGTGTGTGTGTTTACACCATGCTTGCGTGCTGTTTTACATAATTCGACAGCTTGTTGACTCACCACTCAGGAGGTTTGTGTGCACATGCAAGTAACTTGCTCCATGTCAATAGTCATCATCGGTGCACATTAGTGTACAGTCGTAACATAAAAACAGGAATAGCACAATATGTAGAGCAGTCGAAGTACATAAGTCATTGTTAGGCACCAGTACAAAAGTTGAGGAATTTGTGTATTTTCATTCTGCAAGGATATGTTAAATATTTCAGTCTAGTTTATTACGGATTGAAAAGATTCAGAATTTAAAGAGTCAATATCTACACAAAACTACTTTGTCAAAACGCACAATTGTTTTTAAACATGGATGATATAGGGCTGGGCAATTAAATCGATTTTATTGATTAACTGGTGTGTGAAGTTTACATTGATTTGTTTGAATGGAAATCTAACATGTAACTCTCCTCTCTGAGTTTTCATAGTTCCTCCTGCATTTGCTATACAAACATGGCAGTGAGGCTGGAAGAACTGTGTGTAATGTTGCACTTTGTGAAACGAAAAAGTACACAGCCGCACATGCACACCCGCTAAAAATCGACATAATTCAGGCTCTTAGTCACGCATTCACCGTGAGACATTTGAAACTGAGCGCCCACACCTTATATTTCTCGTGGTAAGATGGAGAAGACACGCATATAAAAGGAAAGTTACCCGTAGATATTTACACTGTACACTGTAAATATCTATGACTGTTACCAAAGTCCATTTAGTGCAAGTCATTTCACTCGGCGGCCATCTTTGAAATGGCAGTATTCTGTTTGAATGGGAAAACATTAAATTCTCCAAAACTGCTTGCCAAGCTTACGATTGAATTAGAAATCACGGTAACACTTTATTTTGATGGTCCATTTGAGTATTAGTAGACTTTCTGCTTAATATCTGCAGATATTGCTCCTTCAACAGACATTTACTATAAGAAACTTTGCAAGTACATGTCAACACTAACTCCAACCCCAACCTTACAGTCTACTTATAATCTAATTAAAATTAGTTGGCATGTAGATGCAATATAACTTAATTCAACAAACAGACCATCAAATTAAAGTGTGACCGAAATCACCAGTAAAATTAAACAACAACTGTGTCTTTAGTTTCATTTCTAAACATCCAAATCACACGAAATCTGCAGACACTCACGTCTGGTCTAAGCCCCTCCCCTAGAATAACGTCAGTCTATAGCGATCGATGATTGGCTCCTGTACAAGTAGGCAGGGCTTTATTCAACATATTGACAGTAACACTTTTCCACATTCAAAAAGATACGAGCAACAAGTCTTGTTTATTCTATAGTCTTTGCTTTTACCAGTCTAATGTTGGAATCCAACATTGCTGTTTCCAGATAATTGACGTGACCCACCAGCAAAGACGTTCATTACTGTAAATATCAATGCTGACAAAACACTTTCAGTGCACTAGACTAATCTACCAGATGCAGCAACCCCACGAAAATAAAAGCAATAAAATGCAACCCACTAGCCTAATGTGAGTAATTTATATGAACGGATATAACACAAAATAAAAATGAATATCCATGAAATGTTCCATGAAAAAACAAAATAAATGATCTTGGAAAAAGCTCTCCTATTTAACAATCATTATGGGGTTACTTTCACTTTTAGTGTACGTTCACTGTAATTGTATAAAATAATTGAATTGATTATTATTGTTGTTGTTGTTATTATTATTATAAAAATCTTGTATCCAATTATCAATAGAGCTTGTTAAATTTGATTCTTAAATGACAGCTTTTTCTTTTCTTTAGCTTTTTTTTTATCCCATAATTAATTCTAATTATGAAAAGGTTATATCAGTTAATAACCTTCATCTCCAAGCATTTTTTGTAGGGGATAAAAGTTTATCTAAATCATAAATCGAATTTTATATTATTATTTTTTTGTAGAAAGACTTTTTTTTAAAAGGCCATATCGTCCAGCCCATCATAAGAGCATTTAATCAGCATGTTGTAGTGATTTCTGAAGGACTACATGACACTGAAGATATGTAATGATACTGGACATACAGTTTGTCTATCACTATTATATTAAATATTAAAATGAGGTTCTAAAGCATGTTTATGTATGACTGATAACTGAATTTTGATGAAATAAATAATATTTATTAGTGCTAATAAATACTACATCCTGTATCTTGTTTGAATTAAAAAGTGTTTTGTAGACATGGTATGGTCTGACAAACGAATATTAATTTGATGCATTTTTAGTTCTTTATTTCTAACAAATAGAGATAAATCTACCATTTAAAAACACATTTTAAAAGAGGCCAATCTCTAATACAAATACATTGCAGGTTTATATTATTATGACTTTTAAAACTAAACGATTTTGGGATATTCCTGTAATGGTAAAAACAAAATTATGGAAAAACTTAAGTCTGTTATGTCACCCAAAGTTTTATGTTCAAAATAACAGTGCAGGACTGTGAATCCAGGACAGTTGCATACGAAGCAGCTTTTTCCATGGGCTCTGGCAAGCCTATGCTGACCTGCACGTGAGCTGCGCAGATCTCTTACAAAAGCCCTCTGAAAACAAGGATATCCCACTATTGTTTATGACCGCAGCTGGACAGTAATAGGGCGTGGCCTACAGGGAGAGACCGCCATGATAGTCCACCACAAACAAACACACTCTCTAAAACGCACTGTCCCGCTCACACCTTCACGCTTTTATGCATGCTGGTTTGTCACTGTGGCTTGCTCGGACATCCTGTCTAGCTTATGGAGGAAGCGTAGAAGCGCTTGTCTTTTTGGGAAGTTGGAGTCAGGGTAAGATTTGTCTGAAAATGTCGGAAAAGGGTTGAGTCTGCTAGTGCTGCTTGGGTGCTAGTCTCAGCGTTGTTATTTCGATTATCAAAAACATTTCAGCCTGACTCTCTGCTTTTTAGTTTTATATTAAGCGGCATTGCTAGTGATTGTTTTTTCAGTATTACAGATTTTTGGGAGAAAAATGGTTCAACTTTTTTTTTAACTGCCTTAACAGCTGTTTATTTTCACACTCTTATTTTCTGTCTCTCAGATTGGGCCCAAGTGGAAGGATGTGGTGTCTCGCTGTATAAAGGGGCATTACCAGCCATTACTGCTGCTCTATGCTGACCCCCGGGGGACGCCAGTGTCTGCTCAGGATTTGGCTTCACGTTTAGACCTACATCACTACACGAAAGCATACTATGACAGTGAGGATTCAGGTACATGCACACCAGCAAAAGGCCAGTTTACGCCTAGAATGCTTCATTTCTTTTATTCCTTCTGGAGGAAGTTTTGCATGCTAAATTAGTTAAAGGGATAGTTCACCAAAGCGAAATGACTTACCATTTACATCCTCAAGTAGGTTCCACCTTTATGAGTTTCTTTTTTCTTTTGAACTCAAAAGAAGATATTTAGTTGAATACATGGAAACCGGTAACCATTGACACTCATAGTAGGAAAAAGAAATATTATGCAACTCAAAGGTTACCGGATTATCTTCTCTTGTGTTCAACAGTACAATGAAACTCAAGCAGGTTTGGAAAAAGTGTGTAAATAATGACAGATTTTTTTTTTTGTTTTGAGAAATATCTGTTTAGCTAGCATAATAATTGTTCCTAATTAACAATTATTATATAATGTGTTGCTTTATAGATAATGTTACTGTTGTAAACCTGTTGCTGTAAAAATAAGTCATTTAATTTACAATAAAACATTAGTATTGTGGTTGACAGATATTCCCTGTAAAAAATATATGTATATTTTACAATTATTAGGTTATATGTCCATATAGTAAATTAAAAATTCCAAAACAGTTTACCTTAAAATATATAACATATTGTGTATATTGTTGTATTATTCATTATTGATATTTATTCATTGCTCATTGTAGGAGGCCTGTCCATTAAACATTGCCAAAACTCTTGAAAGCACATAAAGTCGTGGCCATCTCTCACAATATTATGTTTTATGTGTGCGCCTCACACTCAAATTTTTACTGAATATGTGCAGATGTCTTTTTTAAAGCTAAATAAATCCTTATTTTGTTTGTTAGCTTCACTAACAAGCCACAAATCTTTTGTTTGTCTTGTCAGGGCGTGAGCCATCAATTTCCAGCGACACTCGGACCGACTCCTCCACAGACAGCTATAGCTATAAGCATTCACACTCCCACCACGAGTCTATGGCCTCCCATTTCTCCTCTGACTCCCAGGGAACAGTCATCTGTAATCCTGAAAATGACTCTGCCTCTCACAGCAGCCTGGAAACCACAGGTACATCAGTATTTACACTGCCTGGCCAAAACATTAACACTCTTAATGTTTCATTGGAATGTCTTTAACTTATTTCAACAGACTTATGCAGTGTTGCAAAGTTTATTTCCATTAAGAGTTGCAATAATTTTTGTCGGGAACTTGTTTTGACAATGAAAACACCCTCTCTATCTGACCCTGAGGAAACCCACTCTACAAAGTTTATTCAAGATCCTCTCAAAGATTTCGTGACCAATCCATGCCTTAAAATGAGGCCGTATTTAACAATTTTTCACCCTTCAAAATTTGCATTGTCATCCTGGACGATGGCTGTGGGAAACATCTTCTGACATGGATGATTTAGAAATAAAAATCTGCATACTGGATTAATTTGGATTAAAAGACTTTGAACGACCAGATTAAATTAATTGCTGCAATAAAGATCAAATCAATGACTGAAATCACATGATTTAGATGCTTTATTAAACATATTGACAAATGAGTTGATCCATGTAGTAGTTGGTTTGTCAAATGTGTCCTGCTTATGAAGAGTAGCACCCAAGCAATCCATGATCTAGCGTTTGCTGCACCACACATACTTATCTTAGCATCTGCTTTAATTTTTGCTTTGATTTTGGGTTGTTTTTCAGTAAATGGGAATTATCCTCCCAACTAGATTTATATATTTATACAGATGTATACTATATTTTAGGTTTCTTATTATTGGTAGTGTAAAAAATGCATATTATGAGTGAGCGCCAATAGCCTAGTGGTACTGTGCGCTGACATATAGCACTAACAAGCTCACGGCGACCCGAGTTCGATTCCCGTCTCGAGGTCCTTTGCCGATCCTTCCCCTCTCTCTGCTCCCAATGCTTTCCTGTCTGAAATCTTTACTGTCCTATCATAATAAAGGTGAAAAACCCCTAAAATAATTTTTAAAAAAAGCATATTGTGTACATTAGCATTGTTTTTAAACAGTTCAGTGCGGTAACACTTAAAAATAATAGTCCATTAGTTAATGTTAGTTAATGTATAGTATTTACAAACATGAACAAACTATTAGTGACATTTATATTACAGTATTCATTCATCTTTGTTAATGTTAGTTAACTTTATTAAGTTAATTTGAGTTCAAATGACCTCATGGTTCATTAACTAATGTTAACAAACACAACTTTGTATTTTATTAATGCATTGGTTACTGTAAAGTAATAATTAACTATGACTAATTAATGCTTTACAAGATTACTTAGTTAATGTTAGTTAATACATTAACATTAACTAATGGACCATTATTCTAAAGTGTTACCCTGTAATCTGTTGTTATTGTATTTTCATTTTTTATTACAACAAAATAATATATTTTTAAATAATTTTTAGTAATTCTTTTAGGCATAAAATATTATGTAGAGAAATTATTTTTGGTCAAATTGTACATAAAAAATCTAGATCTTAATAAAAGCATCTTAAAATTATTTTTTTTGCCAAAAATGTTTCTTAAAACCCAGACTTTTTCCTCAACAGCATAATTGATTTTTATTGTTGTTATTTTCTGAAGGTCCTTTGACTGACAGTGATACAGTGCAGCGTCACACCCTCAGAAAAGACGGGGTCTTGGACAGAAAAGCAGGACTTTTGGACCGGAAACGAAGTGCTAGCAGGCCACGAAAATTCGAGGCTCGGGGTGATTCAAGGAATCGTGGCTCTAAGACAGATGAAGTGTTGTCTGCTGGATACCACAGTGAAGGTGTGCAATTAAACAGTACATTGCTGCCTGTCACTAAACAACAACATATTTTTGTTATTCTAATGAAAACCTGCTTAATCCATAACTGCGGTCAGCTGATTGATGCTCTGACAGGTCATTAGTGGATGGAGTAGGATGTTGGACAGTAAATGCGAGCAGCATTAGTCATCGCTTTTGCTTGTTCTGGCTGTGCACAGCAATATTTGGTTATGTAAAAATAACATCCCCTCTTCCTCTTTTTGTAAAACTGATTTCCTCTCCCTCTCTTTTACAGGTGAGACTTTAAAAGAGCAGCAGGTTCCTCGTTCCCTACCTAAACCAAGCTCCAGTCGACTTCGAGACTTTAAGGAGACTATGAGTAACATTATACATAACCGGCCACTTTCCGCATCGTCCTCGGGATCCGTTTGCCCACCCGACTCCACCATTAAAGTCAGAGACTGGGAAGCAGACAGCACCAGTAGCGAGTCCAAGTCAAGCTCTTGCGGAGGGCGATACCGTCCACCGTGGAAGCCTCGGCGTGAGGCGCTAAACATCGACAGCATCTTTAGTAGAGAAAGACGTAAGCAGGCTGGGTATAGTCCGCTAGGAGCCCTGTTGTCTGAAGACACCGGGCCTCAGGTGGGCTTGATGTCCACAAAGCAAACCACTTTTCGAGACCTACCAGGACCTCTAAGACGAGGCTCAGAGCAGCCCCCTCGGCTCATCCAGAGGATGGAGAGCGGCTACGAGAGCAGTGAGAGGAATAGCAACAGCCCTGTTAGTCTGGACATGCCTGTTAGCGAGGCCACCACTAATGGCATGCACAGGTATGATGCAAAAACATTCGCTGGAACCGATTTTTATCAGCATCTCATTAATCAATTTCCTTCTCATCACAGCTTACAAGAAGGAGCGATGATAAAGCCTCCACCTGAAGTCAACCCGTCATGGAAAACTGTCACCAAATCCAAAAGCAGCAGTGCCCTATTGCAGGACGTCAAGGCGTCAGTCAAGGGCAGCAGTCACACGAGTTTAGGTGTGTACGGAATGATTGTGTGTTTACAGTCATCAAACAGCCGTCATGTGGGTGATTTCACCTATTCTTTACTTTAGGATGTGAATCAGTCTTTCCAAATGTTTACACTACATATCACACACTTTTTTCTCTGAGTATATGGACTTAATATAATAAGCAAGCAGTATTGAGCATAATTTAGTGCAATCAGCCGCAAAATACATCCTGTTCCTTTCTGTGAAATGTTATCTCTGTATATCTGTTATGTAAACTGAGGAACATGAGTCTGCCCTGGAGAACTATCAGCTGCTATATCTGTTTGTGCTTCTCCATGTGACCAGAATAGATATGTTTGGTCACCGCCTACTGTTAATCTATATATTATTTTGTGCACATTAAATCTATGATTCTCTTAGGCTGTTATTACGCTGGAAGATTTTATATTTTTATATTTTTATATTCCATCTGTTTACATTTGCTTGGAAATGTGTTCCAGTTAAAAGTCTTGTATCAGCATATGTACCAGAATACTGACATGCCAATACAATGATTGCGTGGCATGTTTTAATATTATTAGTGAAACCTTGGGGACTGATAGGTACTCGGTCTGATAGGTGGCATGTTTTAATATTATTAGTGAAACCTTGGGGACTGATAGGTAGACTCTGTCTCAACTGAGTAAAAATTTAATGCAAGGATTTTATGTAATCAGTGTTGTAATATTATTTATACAACCAGTTCTGTTTGGTTCTCGGATCTGATCTGATTGTTTATTTATAAAGATAGTGCCTATTTTAAATATTTATAATTTCGGAGATAGCCTATAGCGCGTCGGCAGCCATTAGCCTGTCATTGAGCAGAGCGAAGATGGTTGACGTTGTCCATCCACAAGATGGTGACAGAGACCGCATAATAAACGCTTAGAGGAGAAAAACAGCGTAATTTCTAACTACAGCTGATCAAATCATTATTAAACTGTTAAGTGACTTTCTGAGTCGATCTCTCTCTTTTGCATGTCGTAGTGTTGTATTTATACCATAGCAATTGTAATGTATTGAGTGTAAGATGGGACTCGCATATCAGCAATGTATGTATTTTGTGTTGGCCACTCTTTGTATAAGCCTGAGTTACTTTATGGTTGGCCATCTGTTTGTTTCTAATCAGTAAGCCCACACGGAATCTGCACATGCAGAATTCCGCAGATTTTCAGCAGATTTGTAGCCCATCATTAATTCTGTTTATTTACTTGAGTAAATGTGTGTAAACCTATATTTATTCAGTTTTTAAATTATTTACAGGAATATTATTGACTAATATGAAAATATTCATCTGATTTATGTACAATACAGTCTGTAAAGTAATATTTTCTGTCTTTTAGTAGATGTATTATATGAGAGACTTGCTTTGTTTACCAAATAGAGTGAATCTAATTGGATTTGCATTTTAAACATTAAATAAAAGTTAAAAAGATATTATTTTTTATTTCACATATTAAGGTTTTAGTTATGATACTCCCAAAATAATTCCACAGAAATCCGCAGATTTTTACCAAAATTCTCAGCAGAAATAGCAAAAACGTCCGCAGATTCCGTCTGGCCCTACTAGTCAGTCTCCTGTTTTCGTTACTGCAGACTAGTTTAGCAAACAGAAAGAAAGAAATGCCTGCATGTGTTAGCGTTTTTCCTTATCGCAAACACAACAATATTCTGGTAGTGTTTGTGTTGTTTCGCCTTTTTCGGGGTTAATTATTGTGAAATCGCAATTGCAACAGAAATGCTGGGAAATGTCTCTAGACTGATGACATTTCATGCCGTTAGCCTTACAATCTTAAAATGTGAGCAAAATCACCTGTTTTATCATCACTTTAGACATTACTCTAGAGAATCATTCAAATGCTAGCTCTAAAGTGACGTTTGTGAAGTTTCTGCTGTTCTGACATCAGCTGCAGACGTGACTGAATGGTGGAAGAAAGTAGTTCCTCATACAAATGGATTTTCAGACACTCTGTTTGATTTTCTATTTTATATACACGATTATGCTGTCGAACTGTTGTTTAAATGCAATATCACACAAGTAGCAGTGCCATATGGCTGTATATTGTCACTAGTGGGATATCGCTCATGTATTACAACATTTAAAAGTGTTGTAATATTATATATATTACAACAAACCCAATATAGTAGTTATGTTATTATGAAATTGCATATTTTATTAGAATTTTAATTATTATTTATTTATTAGATTTTTTGAAGACATGTGCTTTTATCATTTTAAGCAGCATAATCAGTCATTTTAGTACTTTGTTTAATTTAGTAACCACAAAAGTAACAATTCTTTTCTATTGGTCTAATATTAGTTTTATTTTGATTCAGCTTTATTAAAGTTTGACAAAATATTCAAGTTAATATTACTCAACACTGCAAGTATGAATGTTTGTTGCCAAAAATAAGTTCTGATATTCTTTCATTTCATGTTGTTTGCTTTCATGCAACAAGATAATCTAATCTGTGTTCTGGTTGAAAATGAAAAAGTAGAATTGGTTGATAGTGTAAATGCAGCAATAAATCATGAAAGACTGTTAATAACCGTAATATTCTGTTGTTTGTGTTCACAAGCAGCAGGTGAGGGCCGCAGTGAACTGGACGAGCTTCAGGAGGAAGTGGCTCGCCGGGCTAGAGAGCAAGAGTTGCAGAGACGAAAGGAAAAGGAGAAAGAGGCAGCCATGGGCTTCAATCCCAGACCCAGCAAGTTCATGGATCTGGATGAGCTCCAGAATCAAGGTAAGGCATGAGCCTGCAGCGCAAGGGTGAAGGGAGCGGATCTGCCTCCGGATGCATTTCTTGAGTTTCTGCTGTGGCTAAACCTTTGGGGCTTGGGACTGCATGTGTGTGTGGAGTGTGTGAGTGTGTACGAGAGATGCAGGTGTGCTGGTTTCCCTGCTGAAAGCGCTCTGCTGTGCTGTTTGTCACCTGCAGGGAAAGGGGAAGGCTTTGAGCGCTGTGTGTTGGAGGCAGAGTCTCTGTTAGATCAGTCTCTGAGGCTGGAACAGGCAGGAGAGGTGGCCGCCGCTCTGTCTGTGGTAAACGAAGCAATGTGTAAGTAATCCTGCCCTCAGCCTGATCCTGCTATCACTATTACCTTGTGTTTATGTGTCTTTACATCTCTGTCTTTGAGTGTGTTTGTTCAAAAATGCAAGGCTTGTATCACATCAGATTTGCCATGTTTTTCAATCTGTCTACACACAATAGTAGGTTCGTTATTTAAATGTCTGCTTTTTCTGATCAAATTTTAGCCGTGAGTTTATAATGGGACATGCCGGTTTAACTGTAACCATAGAAACCAACTAGCAGACCCTCTGAAGTGATGTGATTGAATCAAGCCTTAATGAATTTAGCCTATAATGTATGATGTACTAGTTTTTCAATATTTCCAATGTTGGCGATTAGAACATGGGATATGAACATTTTAAGATCCGCTGGGCCAATAATCATGTCCCCTGATAAATGTTCACCATCTGTCAGTTGAATGAAAAAAGGAATAAAAGTGTCAAAAAAACAAGCATGGGGCAAAAAATGCCTTTTTAAATTTAAATACAGTTAATAAAACTTTCCCGACCACTGCCAGACATTGTCAGTGATTTTGACAGCAAATATAACAACCATGATAACATAACAAATGATCATCAAACAATCAACACCACATAAATTAAAACTACCTAGTTCTGTTGAATGAAGTTCCCACATTTTCATTTTTATGTATAGTATTTAATTTCAATATTGATTCAACAAAATATTCTTGACTGTGAACATTTTGTGAAAATAATCAAACATTTCTGGCACTGACTGGAAACTTGTCAGAGAAAAGATCTTTTTCAACAAATTTCTAAACAATTGTTTTACTAACTCATTTCTTATAACTGATTTATTTTATCTTTGCCATGATGACAGTAAATAATATTTTACTGGATATTTTTCAAGACGCTTTTATACAGCTTAAAGTGACATTTAAAGGCTTAACTAAATTAATTAGGTTAACTAGGCAGGTTAGGGTAATTAGGCAAGCTATTGTAAAACTATGGTTTATTCTGTAGACTATCGAAAAAATAATTTTGACCTTAAAATGTTTTTTTTTAAAAATATAAAGAAATAAAACAAATAAGACTTTCTCCAGAGGAAAAAATATTATCAGACACACTGTGAAAATTTCCTTGCTCTGTTAAACATCATTTGGGAAATATTTAAAAAAGAATCAAAGCAGGACTAATAATTCTGACTTCAACTGTACATGTAGATATTATTAGTATTATTATTATTATTATTATTATTATTATTATTATTATTATTAATATTAATAATAATAATATGTTTACTATTTTAGGGATTAAAAGCTGTGGTATTCAACAAGTATGCAGCTTCATAAATTATAGCTTGGTCTTTAGAATATGCGTTAGATAACTGGAATCATAATCATTAACATAAATTCACAAAAAAATTCAGCTATTTATTCATCTTTTCTATCTCAAGAATAAAGTTAAGTATACTTTGTATTTTGTCCATGTTCTTAATTTTTTTCTTTTAAAATATTGTTCTAAAGGGCCACTTGAAACATGTTTGTATAATTAAAAATTATGTTTTTAATCATCATAAAGCAATAACTCTACAAAAACTAGTCAAATAAGGAGCTTGTATTTAAATTGAATTCGCTAACAAAGAGCTCATGAAAGATGAAGCATGAGTGCTCTTTTTGTGGCAGGCTCATTAAAATAAAGATGGCATGAAATTCACCCAACTGCTTTTTTAAGTGCACGTAATAGATCTTATTGTGAACAGTTCATCCATGCATACGTTACAATTTTAAAAACAATTTTGACCCCATAATGTTTCATCAAAATGTCATGCATGACTGGACCTTCCAGTGAAGATAGCAGATGTATGTCGGCTATCTCCAATCATTCAGTCTACCTAAAAACTGCTTCAGCAAATATTTAAAAACTTTGAAGAGTTTTAGAACTGCAATGACCTTCCTTATTAAAGAAACTTGTTTGCAACTCGCCTACAGTTGAAGTCTACTATTTTTAATCCATCAAGCCAATTTTCAAATCTGGCGGGAGCACTTTTAGAAGGGCTGTTCGATTATGGGAAAAGTCATAATTGTAATCACGATTATTCAAAACAATAATCAATTGAAGTCAAAATTATTAGCCCTCCTGTGAAATTGAGTTTTTTTTTTTGTAAATATTTCCCAAAAGCAAAAAACACTGTATTTCCTATAATATATAATCTTAGATCCTAAATCTTCTGGAGATAGGCTTATTTGTTTTATTTTGGCTAGAATAAAAGCAGGTTTAAATATTTTGAAACCTATTTTAGCCCCCTTAAGCAATAATTTTTTTTTGATTGTCTACAGAAAAAAACTACTGTTATACAATGGCTTGCCTAATTACCCTAATTAAGCCTTTAAATTGCACTTTAAGCTGAATGGTTGTATCTTGAAAAATATCAAGTAAAATATTATGTGTAAAATATCATCATGGCAAAGATAGTTAGCATGGCAGTTATTTTCCTCACTGTTAATAAGGAAAGGGAAATAACTACAATAAAATAAAAAATAAAACAAACTGTGCTTGAAGCATAGAAAATAAACTTTAATAATAGCCACAAAAGTCCTTCAGTCAAGAGCAGTGAGTGATTTTGTCTATTTGTTTGATTAATAATAAAAACAGTCGGCAGCAGGAATATTGCGCTGTCACTTTAAGAGCAGTGCAGTTTTGATTAATGGTTTATCTTTTGATTCTCAACTCGTTTATTTATTACACAAATTAGGGTTAATATGAATAGTCACTAAACACCTTGTTTTGACACCTATTTGATCATTAAAGTGCTCACATTAAGATGACTTTAGATGGGTGCTCTGCTCGTCTCTGAGGCTGAGCGCACACACAAGCGATCTCTTTCGTGCTTTTAAAAACATGAAGGATTCGAGTGTACATCAATGAACAGTGCGCATCCCGTGCTGCAAAAGTTACATTACAGTACATGCTTTTAGTCATTTTCACATGAAACTGAGCTTTGCGGAGCAACAAATGTGTTTTTTCATAATTGTTAGAAGCCAAAATCGAAACAGAATTTTCGATGAATTGCACAGCTCTAACTTTTAGCTTAGCTTAGCATAGATAATTGTAGCTGAATTCTGGATCTGGTGGGATTACTTTTAGCTTAGCTTAGCATAGATCCTTGTAGCCGATGTCTGGGTCTGATGGGAGCACTTTTAGCTTAGCTTAGCATAGATCCTTGTAGCCGATTCCTGGGTCTGGTGGGAGCACTTTTAGCTTAGCTTATCATAGATCCTTGTAGCCGATGTCTGGGTCTGATGGGAGCACTTTTAGCTTAGCTTAGCATAGATCATTGTAGGTGATTTCTGGGTCTGATGGAAGCACTTTTAGCTTAGCTTAGCATAGATCATTGTATTGTAGCGGTTTTGCTCATTTTCCTGTTTAAAGGTTGACTCCTCTAGTTACATTTTGTACTAAGACTGACGGAAAATGAAACATTGCCTGAAAATAGTTCTGAATCGTCTCTTACAAACATCACAAGGGCAAGATTTTCAGTTGCTGCATAATATCATTGCCCCTGCTGCAGCCATGGTACTGCAGCAAAGTTACTTATTACACCAGAGTGAGATTATAGCTCCTAGCCATATATTTAAGAGGCCTCAGGGCCAGCACTATTGATTTTTATTGCTGTCAATAAAAAATGCTGTCTGTGTCTTTCTGTCTTACTTTCCAATGTCATTTTACGTCTGTCTGTCTTTCCTGTATGTCATACCTTGAGGTTTATCACTTATGGGGTGACCACATGCACAAACGCACACACACACATTCCCACACACTTGGCACTTTCCATGGCCTGGTTCCTGCGTGTTACCTGCACCTCACTCCCCTACCTGGTTTCTAAAGCCTCTGTAAGATTGGGTAGAATGCAGCTCAAAGTATTCTCGTATCCTGTAATCATTTATAATTATTTTGACTTAGATGTGTCGTTAGGCTTTTTGTGTTTCTTTAAGTTTGTTGGCTGAACTACAACTCATTTTGTTTTAAGTCAGCGTCATTATAATTTAATCATTTTGTGCTTCAGACTATTTAACATGTGCGTCAGGATTTTTACTAGATTCCCCATCTTCCCTTTTTGTGTGATCCTCCCCTCAACCCTCACCTCATAATTCAGTCAAACCTCATTTTGGTTCTTTGTAACGTGTGTTTGCATGCGCCCCATGACTTTTTTTATGTTCTGCATCTGTTTCATTTTTCTTTGGCCTTTTTTTTGTTTTGTTTTGTTTGCGTTGTAGCTAAACTCAGGCATACCTTGCATGAGAACAGCGCTAACGCTCAGGGCAGGATGCAAAAATGCATGAGGAGAGCACGAGGTCTGCAGCAACGCATGCAGCAGAAGCAACAGGAGGAAGAGAAGGAGCAGAAACAGCCCCTCAGGTACCTGCTGCCTGCAGTTGTGTATATGTATGCGAGTTTGTGTGTGTGTGCTCCAGGAGGCCTGCACACTGGAAGAGGAAACATGCAATGTGCTTTAAAAATTATGATCAATACTGTTGCAAGTCAGGTTAGATTAAGAAACCATTCTGCAAAGAGCTGCACAGGTAATAGTGTCACCTCTAGAGAGGCTGAAACAAGTACTGCATGACATCAACAAGAACTGATTCAAGTTACTCGGTTAGATTATTAGCAGGAACTCATTGCTGTTTTTCATCTTCCTGTTTCAGTGAACAGTCTGTCCCGGTCCAAATACTTCTGACAAATGTTAAAGAAGAGGATGAGAAGGCCATTTCAGAAGATGCATTAAGACCACCGTCACCTCTCCACATGAAACCTCAGTCTAAAAGTAAACCGATTTCTGAAGCCCCAGGCCCTCCTTACCCCTCTTACCATACAGATACATGTTCCCAGAAGGACAATGCAGGGGACCACCCCAGTCCTCTTAAAGTGACAGAAAATGATCGGGGTCCCAGAGATCCTGTAACTAACACAAACTCTCTTGTACAAACTGCTAGTAAACGCAGTCCTGCCACTGTGCCTGTGATTGCAGCGAATGGCTGTGAGGCTCCTCTGAAGTCCTCCGTTTCGCTCAATACTCCTGCTCATTTCAGTGCCCGTCTCACACCTTCCACCTCTGATCACTCTGAAGAAGGTCTCCAGAATCCCCATCGTCCTCAGTCTCTCCATGGCCTATCCCAAGCATCCCATGCCTGTCAAAAATCACTCCCGGTTCCCTCACGTAATTGGTCCTGTCGCAGTCTGGAGCGTCCTGATAGTCGTCCCACCGCGCTGGACTCTTCTAAGTATTCTCCAGTAGACCTCAGCTCCCCATCGTCCCCCTGTCCTCCGTTCCTGTCTTCACCAGCACTGGAGCAGCGTCCAGCGGGCCCCATGCCTGTGGAACGATGGGCAGAGAATGTCAATCGATATTATAATTCCCAGAAGTGTGCGCCGTCGGGACGTGGCTCGCCCTGTGAAGAGCTTTCGGAGCTGGACTCACTCTATCAGGCCAGCTTGAAGGCTCCCAGCATGCCTAGAGCCACACGGGGAACCAGCCCTCAGCTTGCCAACAGATCAGGTGATTTTTTTTTTGTCTTTATAGAAATAACTTTTTTTTCCCACAGGTCATGGAATTTCTGCAGTATCATGGAATTTTTTGTTCCAGACATTGAAATTCAGGGATTTTTTTTGTCCAGGTCATGGAATATCATGGATTCTTGTTGGTTACTGTAAATTTTTGTTTCCATTTATTAAAATGTAAGTTTTCTATACCTTATTTTTTGTTATATCATGTTTTTTTTCTCACAGACATGCAAAAGTCAAAACCATTTTCTTTTTGCTGGCTTCTTTGTTTGTTTGTTTTTTTGATCTAAGTTAAATTTTCCATTGCGGTTCTCATCGCGGCTACTAAAGTCATGCAAAATATTATTCATGCTAAGATCAATTGAATATTAAAATATTCCTGTTTTAAAATATTACCGTATTTTAATATTATTGATGTATAAGCACAACTGCAGCTTATTTTTTCATTAGCTGTCAGCTAAATTCAGTTTTTTTATTTTTGGCTTAAAGTGCGAACTCTGTATAATATTAACAGTTACAATGTTTGTTGAAACTTTTGCAAAGGTCCGTGATCTGCAAAAATAATAATAATAATGTAAATATGCAATTAAGTAATAATAAGGTATTTTGAAAATAACTAATATAGATATACTAATATAGTTCATAAAGAACACAATATAATTATTGAAAAGGCTAAAAATCCTAAATTTTAAAAATAAATAGGAAATGTAATCACAACATAAACATAGCAAGCAAATGCAAAAAATGAAAAGTAATTGAATGTATATGAAAGTATATACTTGGTAAAACGGCTTCTTTAGATATCTTTTTTGGATACTGTTGGCCAAAAAATAAAACAAAACAAAAAAAGTAAAATAAAAAACAAACAACTTAAATGTAGCGTAGGAACATTATAGCAGAAAACTTTGGCGGTTTTAAAACCTTGACTTTTCCAAATCGTGGTAAACTTTGAAAACGGTTATTGTCCCATGGCTATATATACACAATGTTTTTCATGTCAGTGATATAATTGAATAATTATATAAGGAATGAGAAAAGTGAAGTAAAGAAATCTGATATATCTGAATATCTGAATTTTTAAATAAACTATGATTTCATATAGTTGATGTGTTATACATGAAATTGTATTTAACTAATATTAACTAATGGGAATATTATTAATAATATAATATAATTTATTTAAAAATAATGGTTGTACAGGTTGTATAAATGTAATGTTTTTTGTAGGTCCTGCTGTTTCTCGTAAGCACAGCGCTGGATCCTCTGCCAATCTTGGCCGCTCCAAAACCCCCACAGCAGAGATTGAGAGGAGTGCCTACAGGACGCCAGCGTACAGCACTAAACCACTTCAGAAGGTCAGCCTGAACACCTGCATTACCTCAGTGCTTTATATAGTATTACTGTGTGTATTAGAAATGTATATAATTGTCATCAGACAAGCTGAAGAATTTGCATGCTTTAATAAGGATGTAAAATGCTAACTCCATTTTGTGTGTGTGTGTTTGTGCGCAGCCTGTTTCTGCTGCAGCCTATAATGAACCACTGGGTGAGGATGAATCATATAGTGCTGAGAACCTGCGACGAATTGCTCGGAGCCTCAGTGGGACTGTTGTTGGAGGACGGACTGACGTACCCCCATCTCGCAGCTTTGTGGGTGTCTCACTTGCTCAAACACTCAAGCCTCATATTATGCTCTCAAAATACTGAACATTAGCGTCATTTCATCTGCAGCAAAATTAGCTTGTTCTCAGTAGATATTAACTATTACGTCATGGGTTTAGCAAGTGCATCTTTAAATGGTGGTGAAATCATTTCGATAGAGAAATACTGCCACCTAGTGTTAAAGCAGTGAGTACAACACATAGAGCAGTGGCTTATTTATGACACATCGCTTCAGCTGCAAAACTGCTTTTTATTAGGGATGTCCCGATACCGAAACCCAATCTGATACTTCTATAACACATAAATAAAGAACGAAGGAGAGCAAAAAAACAGATTCAGGATGGTCCTTATTTTTTTATTTAATTCACCTTATTTTAACATTTAACAACCCTGTTAACAAACAGAGCACTTCTATGAGGTAGCCTGAACAATCAAGTAATAAATAACATCAATTCTTCACTTTGGGACTTTAGTGCAACAGTAAAAAAAAAACAAATATATAAAAACAAACAGCACCTCAACTTAAAATGCCCAGCAGACAATCCCAAATTTACATACAGTTTGCTATAGCAATGTTGTCGTCTTCAACTTTATAATACTTCCAGACCGCATACTCGCGCTTTCTGTTTCAAGCTGCTTCCATGTTCTAATTTGCTGTTATTTGACCAATAGCGTCTATGCAACAAAGTGATGTCATGCCGCATGCATTGCTGTTTCTGTGTGAAGTCAAAAAAGAGGTCTAACTCTGTGCCACCGCATAACTATTGATGTGTTAAAATATTGAGAATATATATATATATATATATATATATATATATATATATATATATATATATATATATATATATATATATATATATATATATATATATATATATACATACATACATACATACATACATACATACATACATTTAAAGTCAGAATTATTAGGGATAGAAGATTTTTTCAACACATTTCTAAACATAATAGTTTTAATAACTCATCTCTAATAACTGATTTATTTAATCTTTGCCATGATGACAGTAAATAATATTTGACTAGATATTTTTCAAGACACTTCTATACAGCTTAAAGTGACATTTAAAGGCTTAACTAGGTTAATTAGGTTAACTAAGCAGGTTAGGGTAATTAGGGAAGTTACTGTTAAAAATTGAAACCTGATTTTATTCTAGCGGAAATAAAACAAATAAGATTTTCTCCTGAAGGAAAAATATTATCAGACATACTGTAAAAATTTCCTTGCTCTGTTAGACATCATTTGGGAAATATTTAAAAAAAAAGAAAATAAAAATCAAAGTGGGCTAATAATTCTGGCTTCAACTGTATATATACATATACATGTATATGTATGTATATATATGTATAGTCCTGATCGAGATGTAATATCCGATTCTGATCGAGTCTGAAACCGCATGATCAGGCCAGATTTCCGATCATGTGATCGGATCTGGACATCCCTACTTTTTGTCGTATTATTATTTAAGTTTATTTAGTTGCTTTGTTTTCTTTTATATAATTAGTCATATACACACACTAATTGGAATTCTTTATTGAACACCAGTTGTCTGGGTATCCAGTTTGAGAACCACCGTTTTATTGTGTAAAGGAACATGCACTTTTTTTAAATAGGCTAATTTTACAACTCTCAAAGAGTTAAACAGTTGAGTTTGACCATTTTTTTAAATGCATTCAGCCGATCTACAGGTCTGGTGGGAGCTCTTAGCTTAGCATAAATCATTGAGTACGTTTACATGGACACTTTCGGATCCACATCCATCTTTCAGATGAGATGATAAATCGAGGTCCTGACTCTCCGTGGTGATTTTAAAATCCCATGGCACTTCTCGTAAAGAGTAAGGGTGTCCCTAAATCGGCCCTTACAATCATGGCCTCCCAATCATCCCCATCCACTGAATTGGCTCTATCACTGTCTCTCCACTCCACCAACAGCTGGTGTGTGGTGAGCGCAGTGGCGCTGTTGTCCTGTGGCAGCCATCGCACCATCCAAGTGGATGCTGCGCAATGGTGGTGGTGTAGAGAGGCCACCCTCATGATTGTGAAGCGATTTGGGTGTATGGCCATATATAATAAATGCGCTATATAAATACACATTACATTACATTACTTTACTTGGACACCAATATTCTGATTTTAATGCAATTAAGACAGTACTCTAATTAAGAGTCTACCATGTAAACAGTGATTTTTGATTAATTTAATCCGATTAAGGTCATATGGAACTAAAGAGAAATCGAATTAAGACATGTGGAGAATGTGGATTGAGTGGCATTATTGAAGTGCAGTGAAGATATGTAAACACCGCAATCAAACTATTACCAACATGTAGAACTTTTCGCATTTTATGACAGGATAGTCCACACACACACACGGCTGTTTGACACTATTCTTTGCACCTACCGAGTCAGTGCACACCACAGACACCTGTATCGTGAAACGCAGAGTTTTTTTTTTCTTCTATTCAGCATGTGGTAGGAACTTCCATTAAAACAACACTCTTTTAGCAGTTCATAGTTGCATCCAGTATCTCGTTTGTCACGGGGGGCATGCATGAAGTGTTCCTGAGTGAAAGTGCCAAACTGCAGTTAAAGTCGACAAATTAAAAATGAAACAGCTGAAATTACATGAAACTCTGGAGGAAATGTAGATAGCCTGGTGTGACGCAATGACGTTAATCGATCTATGTGCTTTAACATGTAAAATGGGATCATGAAAGGAACAAAAAGCATCTCATGTAAACACATTAATCATATTATTGTCTTAATTAGATTAAGGCAAGTAATTTGGTTACTGATGTCCATGTAAACATAGCCATTGAATCAGATTAGACCATTAGCATCTCACTCAAATATTTCAAAAAAGTGTTTAGATAATTTTCCCATTTTAAGCTTGACTTCTTTTGAATGAGATTCTAATTGTCGAATCTGATTCAATGATTATTGCTAAGCTAAAAGAGGTCCTGCCAGATCTAGCTGAATGGATTAACAAAATGGTAAAACTCAGCTGTTTAACTCTAGAGCTATTGTAAATGGCTAATTTCAAAAAAAGGGGAGTGTTCCTTTAAGATGTTTTTGTTGTTGTTTTTAAAGATTTATTTTTTGGCCATTTTGCCTTTATTAGATATGACAGTATTTAGGACAGGAAGCGAAGTTGGAGAGGGGGTGGGGGGGTGGGGAGTAGGGTAGGGAGATTGTTGTTGTTTTTAATTTAGACATTTTCTACAATTTAAAAGTCCACTTGTCCATCTCTTCTTTGGTTACAATTTTTTTTGTATGATTTCCATCACTGTCATATTGCTGATGGGAACTCGTCTTGTTTTCACATCTCCTCATGTCTCATTCCTTTCGTTCCTCTTTTTTTATTTCTGTCATAAAGGACCCTCATGTCTCCAGGATGTCCAAGCATGTGAACGTGCAACTTCCCGCACATCGCTCCAGCACATCCCTGCATGTTTTACCACTTCCCTCCCACAATCCTCCAATGTTCCCTCACGAACCACCGCCCCAATACCTTCACTCGAGCCACCGTCCTCACCCCGTCCCTCCATCCTCACACCTGCACCAGCAGACACTGAGGCCCTCTCATGGACAAACAGGTAACCATCACACCCCAGTCGCAGTTCAACCTTTCTCTGCCGTGTTTTTGTTCTTCTGGTTTTGCTCTCCATCAGTTTAATGCTTTAACGATTTGTTGAGACAGAGGATAATGAAATTAAATCTTGAGTTTCATTAGAGCTGCACAATTAATCGTTAAAAGATAGCAATCTCAATTTATGCATCTACATAATCTTATTTCTGAATGACCACGATTCATATGTTTATTAAACTCTTAAATCTGCGTTTGGCAGAGAGAGAGAGCAGTTGCCATGTATTATTATATAACAGATTTAGTCATTTTATTTTCACACAGGAGTGTTTGTTTTCGTTACAAGATTATCACAGAAGCACCAATATGATTTTGGTCAGATTAAAAACAAAAGGAACTAAATATTTTACTAAATGCATTACTAAATCATTTGTTTTAAAGATTTTCAATTTTTTTTTCAAGTGATGTTTAACAGAGGAACTTTTCACTGTTTAATATAATTTTTTTTTTCTGGAAAAAGTCGCATTTCCATTAGTTTGCCTGAAATAAAAGCAGATTTCTTTCTTTTTTTTTTAATTTTAAGTTGTCCAATGATGACTAACTTGCATAATTATCCTAACTTGCCTACTTAACTTAAGAACCCAGTTAAGCCTTTAGATTGCATTTTAAGCTGAATACTGGTATCTTGCAAAATAGCTAGTAAAATATTATGTACTGTCTACATGGTAAAGACCATCATCTCTATCATACCATAAACATCAACAATAAATCATCTCTACATTATACAGCACTTGGAAAATATTTGAAAAATAAATACACAGGAGGGCTAATAGTTTTGATAGTTTAATAATTCTATATGTAAACACACTACCGGTCAAAAGTTTGGGGTCAGTTTTTGATTTTTCATGGGATTTTTCAAGAATTATTCTGTTCATCAAGGCGACATTCATTAAATTTAAAGAAATTGTTAATTGTTAAACCTTTATAAAAATGTTAAATTACTGCTTTCTTATTATATGTAGTTTTAAATGAAATTGTTACTCCAGTCATTCTTGCTTTTATTACTATTACCATTAATAATATTAATAATAATAATAATTAATAATAAAGTGATTTCTGAAGTATCGTGCGATGAAGAATGAAATAATGAATCTGGAAATTCATCTTTAAAATCACTGGAATAAATGATTCAATCAAATGATAAACTACTTTTAACAGTTATTTTATAGCGCAATAACTATTGACTGCGACTATTTCACAATTTTATAATTTGTACTGTATTTTTGATTAAATAAATGCAGCCTTGGTGAGCAGGATAAGCTTATTTTAAAATATTTAAAAATCCTACTGACCCCAAACTTTTGACTGGTAGTGTCAAAAATTTGGGGTCAGTAGGATTTTTAAATATATATGCGCAATACCCTCATAATATTATATTAATAATATTGACCTCATCCCTCTGCCTCGATATGTAAAATTTAAATGATCCAAAGAGTTAAAACACATGCCAAAATCAAGAGAATTCCTTATTTAGCTAAATATTTATTGTACGTTGTTATTCATGTAGATGTATTAAAATCACAACAGTCACTTTATCAAACTAACCAGCTTTCTGTTGGTCAGTTTTACAAATGAACATCCTCTGCTTAACCCAAATTGAAATCTGCATGTGGAAATCTTGCCAAATTCCTGTTAACATGAATAGAATTTCCCACCCAGAATGATTAAAATAGTAAATATACCCGTACCTTAAGCTGAGTTCAGACTGCATGATTTTCATCACACATGTTTTCACGCTGCATGACTATCTGGGGTAGCATTTTGTCGCTGCTGTGTTTACTCTGCAGGATGGATCGGTGACAGGGGGTTTCACACTGCATGACTTTACAATAGCAGAATCGCTGACAACTTTGTCTCGGTTCGCAAACTAAGTCAAGGCTGAAATCAGGGCTAAAATCATGCAGTCTGAACTCGGCTCTAGTAAAACACAGTACTGCTTCCCACTCTGAAACACACAGTGTATTAAATAAATCACACTTGGTCGTTTTGTATTTTCAGTTTAATTTGGATTAATTGTGCAGCCCTAGCCTGCATGCACTGTTACACCGTCAAAACAACTATTAAAATCTTATTCAATCCTCTCTCCAGGAGACTGCCAAAAGACCAACAAGTTTCTGGCTGTGCTTGACCGGGGTGAAGCATTCTCCCGCGAAAACTATCACAACGTCGCATTGAGCTACGGCACCCTTCCTCGGGCGCCTCGTAGATCAGTTTCGTCTGGGCCCCAAGTGCACCAAATGAGGCCAGGATCCTTACCTCGAAACTACTCAGACACAGCCTACGCCACACTTTCCCACCCTCACCGCATTACAGCACCAAGTAGGACGATGGATGGATTTTACAGGCAACCCCATCAACACTCTTCATCAACAGCACCAATCCCGCATCACTCCAGCCATCATCACCCGCACTCAGAGCCGCCAACTCAACCCCTCCGCCTCGATGTCCCCCCTGAGAGAGACTGGAGGGCTGCTAGGGACACTCACGTCTTCCCCAGGACAGATCCCCGTGGAGGGACGTCCCGTGGCCATCCTGTCTATATCTGCGGGCTGTGCAAACAGAACCCGGCTGAACCCACTAGAAGCTACTGCCAAGCCTGCAGAGCCCATATGAACCACTACAGGATGACCAGCTGAGTCCTGCATCCTTCAGCGCACTCATTCTCTGACTTGGAAGTAAACACAAGACCCCTTGCCAATTCTCCGAAGCTCTTCACACAGTACAAAGCAGCAAGATCTCGGGAGCTGCTTTGGCTAGAGTGAAAGACAATGACGTTCATGGCTGCTTTGGCTCAGACGTGATTGCGGAGTGATCATGTTTTAATTGCAGCCGCTGCGTTTAAATGGCGTTTTACCTACAGTAAACGATTCCACTGCTAATTCGGTTGCAGAGTTGAGTTCGCCACCTCTGCACAAAAGCTGTGAAGAACAAGAGCACTTTGCTGCGTGGGACGCCGCATCGTAACTGACGTGAACACACTAAAGGATGAACTTTGCCTGCTGATATACAGCGTCTGCTCTGTATATGCACAAATACGCTTTAGTTTTCAATTAGCATTCCAAGCTAACCTTAATTAGTTCTGTGATTGTAATTTAACTATGTTAACTCAAGTTTAGTGCACTTCAGAAGTGTTAAGTTAGAAGCGTTCCTCTGTCGTATCTTCTCCCATTTTTATGGGAAAACATTGTTTGTGTGTAACTACTTCATTTAGAGGGCTGTAACGTCAGTGTGTGTGTGTGTGTGAGTAAGTAATCAGAGGTACATCAGATTCCTCCAGTGTACCAACAGTCAAGTTTCAGAAACCTCATTAGCGTTTGTGTTGATATTTTTGTGTACAGTATTGTTCTGCCTGACAGTAGCACCAACACACGTTGTGATCTCTTCAATTGTTTTGGTTTTGCAGTAGCAGCAGTTTACCGTTTTGATTTATACACTATATCTTACATTAACTGTTAAGTGCACAACTATTTCATGGTTGTTTTAAGACTTACTGTAGGTGAACAGAAAGACAGAGCATTCTGCAGTGCCTTGGTTTGTGAAAGGCAACATAAATAGGTGCCAGACTGTGTCCATTTGTTAGGTTTCCAGCCATATAATAATTCATATTATAATAGTGCTAAATTTAAGAGTTACAGGACTCAAATATTTCAATTTTTTGCCCCAATCGAGAATGAATGCCTTTTATATTGATTTTAGATTCACGGACGCTGTTGAAGTGAAACTTGTGGTCTGAGATGGTTCATTTAGTTAGTCTTACACATTGAGAATGTGAGAAGTATCTGTCAGCTGTCAGCTGCGTTTGATGGTGCGATGTGCCATTTCATGAAGATGAAAGTGTTACCTGCTCATATTTCTGAAACAGGGCCAAACTTTTTTTTTTTCATACATTTTGGAGCATGTCAAATACCTCAACCAATAACATGCTCTGTTGATTTTATTTCACCAGAACAGTTTTGCATGTACTATGGTTACCTAAATCAGGACCTAACGGTGAATTGGAGTGCCTCTGCATTGAATTCCCATCCGGCGATTTATCTAAAGCTTTTTTTGATTGTTTGTTTGTTTTGCCTGGCCAATATGCAGTGCAACACTGCCCTGGCGTGATTTATGACAGAACAGGGATCTGTGACTTATTTACCCTTCCCTTCCTTTCTTTCGGAGTTAAATACAAACAGATATGGCAAAAAAACAAGGCTGTGTGTATATATATATAATTGTGTAAAGATATTCAGTCTTTGATCTTAAGTACAGATGGATTCGGATTTGTTGTAAATGCTGTGCTAGAAATGAAACTTGTATTTTTGCAATAAAGTTATATTAAGCTCCAGTCAGGAGCGGAACGCTGGACCTTGTTCTTATTTCTTCAAAAAAGTGCAATACTTGTTTATAATTATTTGTACTAAATATGAGTGATCACTAAATTTGTATTGATATTCATTCATTTGGCAGACACTTTTGTCCAAAGCGGTTTACAAGTGAGGACTTACAAATTCTCCTAAATCTTATTCATGGTCTTGAAATTCTTGATTCTAACTGACTGGAAGGTGTGCGGTAAGGAAGGAATAATTAGCAACAGATAATTCAACAAACCGTCAATGGGCTATATGCACAGCTAGTTCTGCCATTGATGAACACACGGTGAGAGCTTGATGTGACTATTTTTAATTTTATAAGGTTCGTTTTACAGCATCAGCATTGTAATGTAATTCAAATATAATCAGTTAAATAGACTTAAGCATTCATTTGGTTGTTAAAATTTAAAAAGAGATGAAAGATCGTGTAAATGACGCCGTCATTAGCAGCAGGCTAGCGCATAAATTCCATTGAAAATAATGAGGTAAAAATTTATTCCATATTTTAAAGACATGACGCTGAAAAATAGAATTGAATGCAGTGCTTCTTGTTTGGTCTGATACCCACTTTATATCATATCTCAGCCAGGCAGTGAGGATCGCTGTTTTTTTTTGTTTTTTTAAAGATATCAGATCTTAAACACAGCGACCAGAAGCCCTGGGCATATACCCTATTATTACACTCTTAGTGAAGTTTATTTATAAACCAATTTCGAGAGGATCATGTGCTTATGATTGCTTGTGGCTGGTCCCGCATTATTCAATTTATGATTCGCCAATCAGACGATTCTTAAGCCACTAGAAATACCCTAAGATCCATATAACTGCCATCTTCGTTTTGAAGAATAGCCCCTTCCACCCCTACTCCTCCTTTCCTAGTTGGGTGGCACAGTGACCCAGTGGTTAGCACTGATGCCTCACAGCATGAACGTCGCTGGTTTTAGTTCTTACCAAGCCAGCCGACGGAGTTTACACGTTCTTCCCATGCTCACATGGGTTTCCCCCGGGTTCCCCGGTTTCCTCCCACCGTCCAAAAACATGCAACTTAAGTTAAATGACTAATCCAAATCGGGACCATAGACATGCTCCTGTAAGTAGTTCTATCTTAAGAGCAATCACTATCTCATTAGATACTACAGCGGAGGAGTTCTCTAGATCTACCTGAGCTCAAACTCCCCTCTTGCCTTGCAAATGGGAGGGAGCCCCGGGCTTGAGGATCTTATGAGCTCAGGGCTCTCTCCCAGGACAGCATGCCAAACAAGCTTTATAATCAATCATCAGCTAAGTGTGAACTCTTGAAACGTATAGATTATTGCACATCTCATCCAAAGCCTCAGTTTGTTTTAACTTGATATTTGTCTGTTGGCTGTGAAAATAACTGAAATCATTCAGTGTTGTGATATGGAACTGTAATGCTGCCTGGAACTACTTTAGCTGTGTGGTTTCCTGAAAATAATTGCACACCTGAATGTTTATTACCCAACCAGAAAGAACTCCAATTACATCTAAGACCTGTGAAGAGTTGTTGCCAACCCTATGAGGACTTGAAGAGATGATGCCAACCATTCGAGATCTTCGGGGACAACAAACACTTTAAACACAAATGCACTTCACTGAACATAGGCCTACATGTATTAATGTAACATGTCAATATTATTTCTTTTGGAAAGATATATACTGTATAGTGCCCAACCCTTCTTAACTTTACATTTTGACTGTAATGTAGTGATGTGCACCTTTTGTTTAATTGATGCTTTATAACAAACGTACGAAATCGAGAATCCACGTTTGGAATGATGAGTATTTTGAAAAGCTAACGAATGTGTAGTAACAGTACAAAGCATTCTGGGTATTTAGGACAAGGGACCAGAATTCTCATTGCTCTCTATTGATTTATTGGATCACATATAATGAGGATGAAATCTGCAAAAACAATAAATAAACAAATAAACATGCAAATAAATAAGTAAATCCATAACATCTTTTATAAATAAAACAATATATAAATATATATATATATATATATATATATATATATATATATATATATATATATATATGCAAACAAATAAATGTAAAAAATCCACAAATTCCTGTATAAATAAATATATAACGAATTATAGTGCGGTTGGGTGGGGGGTTGATAATTCTATATATTTATTGTTTACCTGCCCGTACTATTACTTTAATATTTATGCAAAGATTTGTGGATTATATATACATTTATTTATTTCCATATTTATTGTTTCATTTATGCAGGAATTTATGTATTTATTTACCCATTTATTTATATATTTGCGTATTTATTTATTTATTTATTTGTCGTTTTTGCATGTCATATATACTTATCAGCAATAAACTGTAGGCACTCGTACTATAAATTATGAAGAAAATCATAGATGGAACTGTTTTCTTGCTGCAGCTCATTGATGGCCTGTCAGCTACGGATAAAATCGTTCATATTTGATCCACTCTGCAGCTGTGCTCGGCTTCTCGAGCTCCACTTTACCCTTGGAGACAGAATGGAATGGAATGCATATTATCAGCTTCTTGAACACACGAAGAGCTTTTGTAAAGGTATATACACGTTAATCCACTTTATTCTGAGTGTTTATGAGATGTTTTTTTTTTTTTTTTTTTTTGTGGAAAGTGGTTGTTTTTTTTCCCGATGTGATTTTCTTTGGCTTACATTTAGCGCCCCGCGTTTGTCCACAAACATGGCCGACAGCAACGTTTGTGACGTAGATTCCCGAGCTAGTAAACTTAAATTGAATTAAAGTATTCAACAGCCCTGTAGTATAAATAATCGATGGATTGTCTGCATTAAATGTTTTTAATTGCACTACAATGTTACTACGGGGCTGCTAAATGCTTGATTCTGATTGGCTGATTTTAAGACGTGCATTTATTTTTACATTTTTAAATTACAGGACATAGTAGTTGTCATTGTGATCACAGTTCTAAACAAACTCTCAACCCTCACATTTGTAGTAACCACCAGTGGCTTAATTACTTGGTGTGATCTTGAGGAGACTCAATGATCAATGATTTAATTAGCCTATACACAATTGTTTTGAAAAATCGTAATGACTCTTGAACAATTGTAAAATTCTGTATCATTATTAGACACCACAGTTTGTTCCAGCACAGGATGTTGACCACAGGATGTTGACAGGGTAACATTACATCTGATAGCTGATGTTTGTGTGTTGCCACTGTTTAGTTTTAAAACATGTGACTATATTGCACAGCTATCAGGGGAGTAGCGGACATTTTAAAAGTGTGGGGGGATGGCTGTATGAGATCATACGTTCATATAATTATTAATCAGCTGTTTCTAAATGGTCTGTTTCTAAAAGTGAGGGGGACGTATCCCCCCGTCCCCCCGGTTGCTACGCCCCTGACAGCTATACTCATTAGATTTTTTAATGTCTTTGTTATATTCTTCCTGGTATCTGCTCACAACAGGATTGTTTTTAATCCCTGACCCACAGCGAGTCCTTTTCTAAAGATTTCGCTTCTACTTCAAACATTGCTAATCATCTTGAGATAACAATGAGCTTCTGTTTTTGCATAACTTCATAACACTAATGAGGTGGTTTCAGTTCCTTAGCAACAAGAACTTTGTTATATCTGTAACAGTCAGTATGCTAATATGATAAATGACTTTGTTAAAAGTTAAATTGAGCAGAACCGTAGGTTTGATCTGAAGAAAGATTCAGAAATGTAATTGAAATTTTGAAGAAAAGTGGATAAAGTAATTGGGTTTCTAAATATAACGAAATAAATAAGTAAACAAAACAACATGCATTTGAGAAAGTAATTCAACTGGCATGTTGAAGTAGCCAAACAAGCAAGTACAAGCAGGTCTGTTCTAGGATTGTGCATTACGTGCATTACTTTTATACTTCAGAAGATTGAACATTTTTTAATTATTTGCCAATGTCACATCGATGACAAAGTCTTCTAGTTGTTGCTGGAGTAACATCCAATAGGTCAGTAGGTCAATTGCCAATTGAGTTTACTGTGAATTAAATCTGTTGTCTGTAAGGAAAAGAGCAAAAGTCCTTGAGTTTCTTCTTTGCAGATTCACAAAGAACTTCATGGGTCAAACAAAGCAGTGTCTGCAGATGAAGGTCAGACTGCATGAGCGGAGGATTGCATCTTAATTGGAAAAGCATTTACTTCTCACAGCAGAGCACTGGATGCAGGATGGTTTACAATCATATGACACAACATGAGGTACTGTTTTACCTTAATGCACATTCTTAACTAGGACACAGCTACGCTTACTCATTTTGCTTTATAGTTGATTGTGATGCAGAAGTTACTGTACCAGTTTTAACGTGTCTTCGGTAAGCATCTGTTATTTAAAAAAGTAAAAACCACACTGAACTGAGCTAAACTGAACTGAACTTAAACACTGAAAACTGAACTACACTGTTGCAATTTACTATGATCTCCTATGTGAAGCTGCTTTGACACAATCTACATTGTAAAAGCGCTACAGAAATAAAGGTGAATTGAATTAAAATACCTAACTGTGCTTTATTTTTCAAGGACAAATGATCTTGTTTCACATTTAAAGGGATAGTTCACTCAAAAATGAAAATGCGGTCATCATTTACTCACCCTTGACTTGTTCCTAACCACTTTGAGCAATTTTGTGTTGTTGTTCTGTTAAACACAAGTACATGCTTTGAACAATGTTCCTGAATCCATTGACTTCCACAGTAATTGTTTTCTTACTATTGGTGTCAGAGGTTACAGGTTTCCAACATTCCTTCATGGGTATTCATACTTTGATGTTTCACACACTGTGTATTCCTAATTCCAAGGTCAACATTCTTATTGTGTAGTTGCATTGTCAGTAGCATTGATTGAAAGCATCCTGTGACCTCTTTACAACACCTTTGTGCATCCTCCTATATTGCACACAGAATTAAAAATGTTATTAAAATATTAAAATATAAACCTTAACTAAATGTTAACTATATAAGTAAGAAGGGTTACAATATGCACTGTTTCTTTGACTTTCCAAGCATGTGAATATATCACATGATTGGCTACCAGTTGCTTAGTGTCTAGTCTATTTTAAACCCAGGAGACATGTTGCACAAAGCTGGTTTGGGTTTTTACCACAGTAAATTCACATTTAGTTTGAGTAAACTGAGTTTTCGAGCTCTAGAAAGTGAGTTGGCTTTGATCCGATTTCGTTGCCTTGGTTTCACTATAATTCTCAGTTAGAGATGGAAAACCCAATCTTGACCAATCAGTTTTGAGTAAAGTGACACATACCTAAATGTATATACAGTTGAAGTGAGAATTATTACCCCTCCTAAATTATTCACCCCCCGTTTATTATTTCCCCCAAGTTTTTTTCAACACATTTCTAAATATAATAGTTTTAATAACTCATTTCTAATAACTGATTTATTTTATCTTTGTCATGATGACAGTACATAATATTTGACTAGATATTTTTCAAGACACTTCTATACAGCTTAAAGTGACATTTAAAGGCTTAACTAGGTCTTTATATATATATATATATATATATATATATATATATATATATATATATATATATATATATATATATATATATATATACGTTTACTGACACCTTGCGGCTGTGGTGATTATAGTGGTTGAGAATGACATCGATTTTACTGTCTTTTATACAAACATGCTCTGTTTTAAAAAGGTTTTAAACTTATAAATGTATAAAAATCACGGAGAGTTGGAACAGATATTTTAATCCCAGTTTATTTGCAAAAGAATGTTTTGTGGACATGTGTGTACTTGTTATTATAGCAACATAGCACCTGTCAATCAATTCGGTGGGTGGGGAAAACCACACTCCTTCGTCAGGTTGCAGTGGGTCGCAAAATCATTGAGATTTGGGTACTATTTTAACGTCAGGAAATTAAAAAAAGATACTTATTGTGTTTATATCACTACAATATAACAGTGCACACTGTACATACCGTTCTATCCAAACAGCTTACGAAAGTCGGTTTTTATCATAGGTGTCCTTTAAATCTTTTAATAAAAGAAAATAAATACACAGGATTAATTGTTAACCCACCGTAAATGTTAAGTAGTGTGAAATGTGAAGCTGACCCAGGATTCCATTAACCTAATTATCCAGGGTTAACTGCTTCAAGTGTAAAAAGACCAGAAGTTGTCTAATATTCAGGCTATTGTATAATATTCGACATTCTCTGAAAGCCTCAATCTTATTTTCTTTCTGTATGATGATTCCAGTCAAGTAGATGTCATGCACAAAATTTCACTCTGGTGTGCTTGTTTACAATATTGTTCTGGATGCTTATCTTGGAGATGAAGATGCATTGACGTGGAGCCATCGATCTAGCAAATCAACCAACCAAAAGTCAATATCTCTTAGCAACCATGCTTTGTCCATTCAGATGTAAGTGGGTCATTTTTGGGGCATATCATCTGACACTGTTATATTGTCTTTCTAATGGAAACATGGAAATTCAGTCCATGCAGTGCAGACACTTTACCTGTAATCTCTCATTTGACGTAGCACAGCTGTCCAGCTACACTCCAAAGGTGTGCAAAAGAGGAATCTTTTATTGTAATCTGCAAAAAAAGTTTGATCATCAGCAGTGGAGTTTGTGCATTCATCAATTTTCCTTCGGCTTAGTCCTTTTATTCATTAACCGCCAGCTCATCCAGCATGTTTTACACAGCGGATGCAACCCAATACTGGGAAACATCCATACACACTCATTCGCAGTCATACACTACAGCCAATTTAGTTTTTTCAATTAATCTATAGAGCATGTATTTGGACTGTGGGGGAATCCGGAGCACCCGGAGGAAACCCACGCCAACACGGGGAGAACATTCAAACTCCACACAGAAATGCCAACTGACCCAGCCGGGGCTCGAACCAGCTACCTTCTTGCTGTGAGGTGACAGTGCTAACCACTGAGCCACCGTGTCGCCCCAGTGGAGTTTGTGCTTTCTGAAATCTGAACGGACTGAGGGGTTATGCTGGTTTTAAATCACTGTATTTTCCTCTCTGCTGCATAATGAATTTCTGTACAAAAAGCTCTCCATTTGTAATTACTTAAAGATTTAATGAGCATTAATCGAATCAGCATGGGAAGTCTTCATGCTGCCAATAAGATGCAAAATTGTGTAGTGACCACAAACACATTTCATCTTTCTAAGAATGGCTTTTTGAAAACTTTATTTTTGTTAATGAAGACATCTTAAGCATTCAAAGCTGCTTTTGTTTATCATACACACTCAACAAAAACATAAACAATGCTTTTGTTTATGCTCCCATTTACTCAAAGATCTAAAACTATTTCTTTATACACTAAAGTGCTATTTCTCACAATTATTGTTCTCAGTTTTGTCTAAATTTGTGTTAGTGTGCCGAGATAATCCATCAACCTCACAGTTGTGGCGCATTAAGATGCTGATTAGAAAGCATTGATTGATTATTGCACAGGTGTGCCTTAGGCTGGCCACAAGAAAGGGCTACTCTAAAATGTGCAGTTTTATCGCACAGCACAATGCCACATATGATGTGAGTTTTAAGGGAGTGTGTAGTTGGCATGCTGACTGCAGGAATGCCTTGCAGAGCTGTTGCCTGTGAATTAAATGCTAATTTTGCTACTATTAGCTATCTTCAAAGGTATTTCAGAGAATTTGGCAGTACATCCAATCGGTCTCACATCCACAGACCACTTGTAACCACACCAGCCCAGGACCTTCACTTCCAGCTCCAAGATCATCTGAGACAAGCCACCAAGACAGCTGCTTCAACAATCAGATTAAGAATCAAGGAATTTCTCAGGGAAGCTCATCTGCAAGCTTGGTTTCTTCATTTGACTCTCGACCTGACTACAATTTGTTGTTTTAACCGGCAGGCGTATGTTATGGACAACGAACACAGCTGCATGTTTTGATGGCATTGTGAATGATACCACAATGAGATACCACAATGAGATCCAAAGATTGTTCATTCTTTCAATAATTTTCCTTTGGTTTAGTCCCTTTATTCATCAGACGTTGCCACAGCGGAATAAACTGCTAGCTTATCCAGCATATTTTTACACAGCGGATGCCCTTCCAGCTGCAACCCAGTACTGGGAAACATCCATACACACTCATTCACACAAATACACTACAGCCAATTTAGTTTATTTATTTATTTATTTATTTTTAAATTTAGTTTATTTATTTATGTACTGCATGTCTTTGGACCCAGAGAAAACCCATGCGAACACAGGGAGAACAAACAAACTCCACACAGAAATGTCAACTGACCCAGCCAGGACTCGAACCAGCGACCTTCTTGCTGTGAGGCACCAGTGCTAACCACTAACCACTGTGTTACCCTCCAAAGATTGTAATAGATCAATTGTTGTGATATTCATCCATGACCATTACCTTATGTTACAGAATAATAATGCATTCCCCCCCATGTTGCAAGGATCTGTACACAATTCCTGGAAGCTGAAAACATCTCAGTTTTTGCGTGGTCAGCGTACTCACCGGACGTGCAGCAAGTTCACACTGCCATTAAAGAGAAGTGAACCAACATTCCACAGCCCACAATCAACACCCTTATCGATTCTGTGTAAAGGAGATGTGTGGCATTACGTACCAGATACTGACTGGTTTTTCCAAATACAGTAAAACTGCACATTTTAGAGTGTTTTTAGTGTGGCCAGCCTATGGCACACCTGTGCTATAATCATGCTGTCTAATCAGCATCATGATATGACACACCTGTGAGGTGGATGGATAATCTCGGCAACGAGAAACACTCACTAACACAGGCTGATTCTCAATTCCAAGAACGCAGAGAACAGACTTGCGTACACTTGAAGATGTCTTGCAGAGTTACCTCAGAAGAATAACCTCAGAAAAACACAGAACGCTTCCTTTGAGAAATGAGAGGCTGTGTTCTTCCTGATGGTCACATGACCTTTAACACATTTTAACGAAAAATTCTTTAAACATTACAGCATTCATACAATGATTTGTTTTCCACTTTTCAATATATGTGTTTATGCCTTTTTTAAAATGTTCATGTTATTTGATCATCCAAAACAAGAACACAGCTGGGTTTTTCACATGAAGCGAGGGTGAAGGCATAAACTAAAAATTGGACCAACCTCTACTTTGATACAGCACTTCCCTTCTGCTGATCATAACAGAAAAGAGCTGCTTAAAGGCGTATGCCCTCGTGTCACATTAAGCGCAGTGCGCGGTCATAGTAATGAAATGGCTGGGTCTGCCTCCTCTGCAGGCAGCGCTTGCAGGCTCACCATCTAATATTAAAAGGGGGCAGTGGGAGCCTTGGCACAAGGTGAACCGAGGTCTCAGAGTAGGTCGGTCCGAATTACTGGCACAATTCGCTGACCGAAAACGCCACCGAAATTCTAACCTTCCTGATACCAATGCGATCAGCAGAGCTGCCTTAAAGGGCACCTATGGTGAAAAATCTACTTTTCAAGCTGTTTGGACAGACGTGTGTAGGTATAGTGTATAGACCATCATAATGGGGTGATATAAACACACCCGGGGGACCAATTGGATTGGTTTTCAGACCGACTGCAACTTGATCCCCAAGACAGGACGTGCGCAAAGCAACGGGGAATAAAAGGTCTGTTCAGTTTGCTAGGATCATCAATCATCATCAAATGTGATCAAGAGTGAGTTTTACAAGTTTAAAATGTTTAATAACAGTGCATGTGTGTATTGAATTACAGTAATTTACTTCAGCTTTGCTTTGTGTGAGCAGGCTCACTGGGGAAAAGAAAACGCATATTGTGTTAACCCGGGGCCAGCTGAGAGCCAGCACATTTGTGCAGAGCAGGGAAAGCAGCCAGCGAAGGGCCACTCGAGAGAAACAGCAGGATGACCTGGGATTCTCTGGAGCGTACCCATAACAGCTGAACCATACCGGGGTGGAGTCTCCGATCGCCCTGAAACGTAACTATCCTGAGAGCATGTAAGCTGGCACGGAGAGCTTGTACGGGATATAAACAGCGTGCAGCTTTTTAGCTGCAAGACTCCGGAGGAGCGGATGGCGAATGAACTGAGACATGCTGCGGTAGCACACATCACCCAAACGGTTGATGTACGATATCGCAGCCGTGCTGGACGTCCTAACCAGCACGTGTTTTCTCCTCCCGCTTCGATAGGGATCGGCGGAGAGCGAAAAAAATGCCAACAGCTCCAGGCAATTGAAATGCCAATGCAACCGGGGTCCGGTTTACGAACCTGCAGCCGCATGCTCGATACACACAGCCCGCCAGCCCATACTGGAAGCATCTGTCAAAATGACAGCATGACTGGATACTTGTTCTAAGGGTCGCAGAAGGCAAGATCCATCCAGGGGCTAAAGGTGTGGAGATACAGCGTGGTGACGTACACACGGTGCATCTCCGCACGCCATGCCCGTCTGGGGACCCGATCACGAAGCCAGCGCTGAGCTGGTCTCATATAAACAATTGAGCGGTGTGATGGCGGCTACAAATGTCATATGCCCCAAGAGTCTCTGAAAAATGTTCATTGAGACCACTATAACTGCCGAATAAATTGGACAGGGCAGTGCCAGCCTGGCACGCTAAGAGCGCACCATGATTCAGACCGAGTCCTGCTCCAACCCCAAGATGAGAGAAGCTCTGCCCGGGTGAGAGCTTGCTCATACTCAGTTGACCCGAACAGGCCGAGGTGCCGGAGCACCAGGTCCCTGTGCATAATCGACCAGTTCAGAGACCTAAAAAATAATAACAGTCAATGAATAAGGGGAAGGGGAGGACTGTTACTACCATGCCCCTGTCGCACACCGGAAAAATCACAGTATTAGGAGGGAGAGAGCGAGACATGGAGTGAGCATCCTTCAAGTCTATAGCTGCAACCAATCCCACGAACAGACGCACTGGAGGATGTGTTTCCGAACAGATGACAGATCAGAACGCTCAGACAGGAATGGTATAACCCACCGCTCTCTGGATGCGATGAAGGGGGCGTAAACCCACTCCTCATTGTGGCTGGAGGGACTGGCTAGATTGTATCTTTTGCCAGGAGGATAACAATCTTCTCACACGAGACAGGGGGTGGCATAGCGATGATCGCTTAAATACACACCCATGAATTCGGGAGGGCAATAGCGAATTGAAACACATAGCCGAGGCTGACCGTCCGTGTGAGCTACTACAATGGGCTGTGCAGCGCTAACCAGGCTGACAGAATGTCAGAATGAGTAGCTTCACCGGAACGATTGCTGACATACCCGCGGAGAGGCAGCTTAGGTATGGAGAGTGCTCAGCCCGGGAAGAGGAGCGTCCAGAGGAAGTGGTGAAAATAAGACTCTTGACTCTTACCTGGAGAGGCTGAAGGTGCGAAAAGGAGCTCATACTCTGGCGCCCTCAAGCCTGTGGCAAAATGCACCAAAGCTGAGAGCTGGAAGGCAGCGCGTCCCATGCTGGCAGCAATTGGGCTTCCACACCCAAGAGAAAAAGCCGCTCTTTTCGGATGGCTACTCTTTTCGGATTTGTGGGGGAGCCCCAGCCTCCACCGGGGAAAGAACGGTTCTTCTCCTCTCCAAGCGGCCCACCTTAGGTGAGACTGGGGGACAAGCCATCTCCAGCCGCACAACTGAAGCAGCCCAATAAGCGCAGCCATTATGTCTGATTCGAGAACCGTGACCGCGCATTGCTCCCCATAGAATGGAAGTGAACCCGGTCTGTCATCTGAGCATAACAGCTAGTCCTCCGATGTCGCGGACCTTAGATCTGCGGTGTCATCTAGGTGAGGCGTGGGCATCCCGGGAATGAACCGTACAACCACTCGAAGCTTGCATGGGGCGCGCTGTGGAGGAGTGGGGGTCCACGGGCCCGGGGGCCACAGAGAAACCCCCACTGTGATCCTCAGATCTGCTCGCATGCTAACCACTTTCACAGGGAGCATTGGGGGTGGCTAAAGCCTCAATCTCAGCTGTGTAACAGCCACGTCTTCACAGTGAGAGCATGAGCTGTACGCGGGCACCGCATCGACATGCTAGACCCCCAGACCTGGATGCGATACCTGTGCCTTTCATCCGGAGATAGGAACCACCACATTCAAAAATGCAGTCAGAACAGCATCTTAAAAAAGACGTGTTGATTGACTGTGTTGCTCTCGCAAGGAATCTGCCTCTTTAACTGGAAACTGCTCTTTTGTGCACACCAGCGAAACGCTCAGGGGACATGAATCCCAGATCGACCGCTGCTGTCACATCTTCTCCCGCACTGGTGAGTAAACTTGAAATCAGGTTGGCAGATAGCATGTCTTCAGTCTTGTGATCGAGTCTGAAGCAACAATTCTAGTGAGCTGACTCCAACACCTGACAGATATAGCGCTAATGACTCATCAGGATCAGCTGTGGAGCCAAGCTCCGCCAATTCAATTGGCATTTCATTGGCCGTTTTCTTAATCTTCAGAGTGATTGGTCGTCTGACATTCTCCCAAAGTCTGTTTACTACAGACACACGTTGGAGTTCCCTTATGAAGGGGAACTACAAATCTCAACCGTTTTTTTTTTTCTTTCATATTCTTCCGTCATTGTGGACATAAATGTTTGTCCTTAGGTGTGATCTAATGAAACCATTCATTGGTTTCTCGTTTTCACTCAAAACATTACTGATAAATACAATACCTATCCTCCTTTTTTTTTCTAGCCGCCTGTAAATCTTGAAGACTATTGTAAATATTTTTATTAAGCTTTGAGGAAGCTACAGCAATGCTACTTAATGACTTGTTTGGTTGTTTTGAGTGAATAAATGAATTTGGTCTGTATTACGAATCCTATTCATGTTCCTGAATAGACAGTGCTGTAAGTAATCTGTCCTTTCACCTCTTCTACAATAGATGACCTACAAGTAGAGTGAAGATGACTATCTTTGGCCAGATTCTTTGTGCATCTGAGTCCGTTTAACTGTCACATCTTCTGCCCGACATTTCTCTAAGACAGAAATGATTACTAATGCTGCCTGAGCTTGACCATCAATGTGTCTGATGCTTTCATCTTTTCGGCTTTTCTCGCTTCGATCTCTGTTTTCCATTCAGACTTGAGCTGTTTTGTCTGTGGTTTTGTGCGATGTTGTTAGCTTTGTTAGAGCTACCTTTTACTCTACAATCATCTGTCATTCTAGACCAAGTTTGCTTTCAGCCTCAGCCTACTTTTTATTTCAGCTAAAATATCTGATACTAACACTCAAATCTGATATCAAAATGCATTTTAAAGGTTTATATACCATTGGAATAAAATATATGCAAAATATTTACTCACTTATTAAAGTCAATCCTTTCCATTCCCTTTTTTATGAAGACAGACAGAAATATTGATTAGTCATCCAGCGCTTCATAATTTTGAATCATTTAGAATCATCTCGTCCAAATTTTGGCCCAATCTAACGACTGTGAGTCCCTTCCTCCATACTGTATATGCATAACATTACATAAAAAGCATGAACTCTTGAAATATCAAACAAATTCGTAACACCAGAGCAATTTTTTTTCATATTTTAGCGAACTATTATGCAATTGGGAGGTTTCCAGCAACTTTGTTCTCCATCTCAAAACCCTTTGTTTGTGTTGAAGGTCAGACGTTTTTACATAACACAAAAAATGTAACACTTGGAACTCCATTGAGAACAAACCATTATACCTTTCAAGGATTTCTCGAATAACTGCATAGATTTCCAGGCAGCATGTTCAGTGCTTCCTGGAACAGTAATCTTTAGTTAGATGAAAAGTAGGTATATATATTTTTTTCATAATAGAGCATCCTTTTCTGTGCAGTATTTTAACCCCTTAACTGTCCTTTTTCAGTACATTCTTCAAACACTTTTTTAAAAAATCTTGACAAGCTACATATACTGTGATATGGTTATATAACCTATAATTGTTAAGTGTAAATTTCAAATTTGGGGGTGAAAGTTAAGGGATTAAGCAGTTTCCTGCATCTGTTCAGGTTATATGCTGTATAGCTCCTTATTATAATGTTCATGTGATAATCCTCAGATGTACTGATTCGGATATTATTGTGACTTTTGGTAAGAATCCAGTGCTATGATGAGACTGAGAATGTGCTTCAGCCTCACTGATGTGAGTCGTCTGGTCTGCTGGTCAGTTACAGATATGATATATCAACAGTCTGGAAATATTCTTCCTTTATTTAGCCATGAAGTAAAATTTTCTTAAATTTTCTGACAGGGCTTTATGCTTGAACAGGGCAGTTCAAATATACATGATAAAATTAAAGACTCGACTTGTCCGGTTATACTGTAGCAAGTTCTGAGAACTTCTATGTTATTGAGAAAAGGAGTTTGTGCATTAATTTTTAAGGGTATATACAAGATTTTTGTGTATTTTCACAGCAAATAATGCCATAAGAGTTAGCACTGTCGCCTCACAGCAAGAAGGTTGCTGGTTTGAGTCCTGGCTGGGCCAGTTGGCATTTCTGTGTGAAGTTTGCATGTTCTTCCCGTGTTCACGTGGGTTTCCTCTAGGTGCTCTGGTTTCCCCCACTAGTCCAAAGATGTGCTATAGGTGAATTGAATAAACTATATTGGCCATAGTGTACGAGTGTGAATGAGTGTGTTTGGGTGTTTTCCAGTACTGGGTTGCAGATGGAAGGGCATCCGCTGTGTAAAACATATGCTTGATAAGTTGGCGAATCATTCCACTGTAGTGACCCCTGATGTATAAAGTGACTAAACTGAAATGAAAATGAATGAATGAATGAATAATGCTATAAGATTTGAGTGAAACCATCGCATTTTAGGTTGCAAATATATTTAACAAGTGTCCCTGTACAATCCTAGAGGGACTGAATATCATGGATGCAATTCAGTGTATTTAGGCATGTAGACATAATGTAATGTCTATTTATACAGCACATTTATTGTGTGTGGTCAAACACCCAAGGTGCTTTAAAATCGTGTGAGTGGGTCTCTTCTAACCACAAGTGTGCAGCATCCACCTGGATGATGTGACAGCAGCCATGGGACAACAGTGCCAGTGCACTTACCACACACCAGCTCACACACCAGCTGCAGGTGGAGAGGAGAGATAGAGTATAGAGCCAATTCAGTGGATGAGGATGATTGACTACCCATGGAGGGAATTTTCCCAGATGTGGTCCAAAAAAATGCTGAAGTTAAAACTGGGCAACACAATTGAATGAACGCTCATTTAAGTGAATCAGGAATCATAGTTGTTGGCATTATTTCAGCGCAGAGTATAATAGAGAATAGAGTATTTCAGAAACTGCTGATCTGTTGGGATTTTCCCACAAATCTATCTATAGGTAATAGTCAGAAAAAGAGATGGTATCCAGTGAGTGCCAGTTGTCGTGATGACCTCTTCAAGAAGGAGAACATGCCATGCCACAAAACTCAAATCATCTCAAATTGGTTTCTTGAACATGACGAGTTCTCTATACTCATATAGCTTCCTCAGTCTCCATATCTCAATCCAATAAAGCACCTTTGGGATGTGCTGGAAATGGGATATTCATTTCATTTCATGAATGTTCCGTCTTCAAATTTGTGGCAACTGTCATTCATTCATCCATTTTCTTTTCGGCTTAGTCCCTTTATTAGATTAGATGAGATTAGATTAGATTCAACTTTATTGTCATTACACATGTTCAAGTGCAAGGCGACGAAATGCAGTCAGTGAGGGACAGAGTTCAAAAGGGAGACAGCTCTGGGGAAAAAGCTGTTCCTCAGTCTGCTGGTTTTTGTCCGGGGGAACCTGAAGCGCCTGCTGGAAGGCAGGAGAGAAAACAGTCTGTGAGCAGGGTGAGAGGTGTCCCTAAGAATACTACGTGCTCGGCGCAGACAGCGTTTCTTCTGGATGTCCTCAATGGCTGGCAGTGTGGTCCCTGTGATGCGTTGGGCAGTTTTCACCACCCGCTGCAGTGCCTTACGCTCAGCAACAGAGCAGCTTCCATACCAGACCATGACGCAGTTGGTCAGGATGCTTTCTATTGTGCAGCGGTAAAAGTTCACCAAGACGGCTGATGAAAGCTGGTTCTTCTTAAGTTGCCTCAAGAAAAATAGGCGCTGGTGAGCCTTCTTGACCAGGCTGGAGGTGTTGGTGGTCCAGGAAAGGTCCTTTGAGATGTGGGTCCCCAGGAACTTGAAGGATGAGACAGGCTCAACGGCCATCCCATTAATGTGGATGGGATCATGTGAGCCTGTTCGTCCCTTCCTGAAGTCCACAATGAGCTCCTTGGTCTTGTTGGTGTTTAGGAGCAGATTATTGTCGGTGCACCAAATGGCCAGATGCTGTATCTCCTCCCTGTAGGCAGTCTCTTCATTATTGCTGATTAGACCAATCACTGTGGTGTCATCTGCAAATTTGATGATGGTGTTGGATCTGTTCACAGGCCTACAGTCGATGGTAAAAAGGGAGTAGAGGAAGGGGCTCAGCACACAGCCCTGTGGTAAACCAATGTTGAGTGTGACGGTGGTGGAGCAGATGTGGCCTGATCTAACATTCTGCGGTCTGTTAGTCAGAAAGTCCATAAACCAGTTGCAGAGAGACATGTCGATATCCAGGTCTCTAAGTTTGATCTGTAACTTAGAGGGTATGACAGTGTTGAATGCTGAGCTGAAGTCAACAAACAGCATTCGTGCATAAGTGTTTTCACTTATTCGTGCATAAGTCTTTATTAATCTAGGGTCGCCACATCGGAATGAACTGCCAACTTATCCAGCATATGTTTTATGCAGTGAATGCCCTTCCAGCTGCAATTCATCCCTGGGAAACATCCATACACATTATTAACACACATACACTACAGACAATTTAGTTTATCCAATTCATCTATACCACATGTTTTTGGCCTTGTGGGGGAAGAACCCGGAGGAAACCCACGTGAACACAGGGAGAACATGCAAACTCCACACAGAAATACCAACTGACCCAGCCGAGGCTCGAACCAGCAACCTTCTTGCTGTGAGGCGATCATGCTACCCACTGTGCCACCGTGACTCCATGTGGCTACTGTATGGTATGCTATCATATCAGTGTGGACCAAATTCTCAGAGCATTCTTTACTGAATGTATGCCATAAATAACTAAAGCAGATCTGAAGGTTGAAGAAAGTCCAAACCCGTACTAGGATAGTGTATCTTCTGAAGTGGCCAGTGAGTAAGATACAGTACCAATTTAGATATCGGTTTATTTTATAGGGTGTTTTGCCTGTTTTGTAAACACACATTTAAAAGACCAATAATAGACCACCTTAGAGTATTCTTTGGTGAAAAGGCTACACACTTCATATGAATGAGATCAATTATTTATAATTATAAACTTAATCCAGATCTTGAAAAACTCTTTTGTGTATTTACTCAGTGAATAAGGGTTTAAATAGTAATGGAATAAACTAAAAAACTATTATATAGTCAAACAACAAGTCATTCAAAACAATGGCATTGTTATGGGAGTTCATGATTCAATTTGGCATGTGCAGATGATTCTTTTGAGTCAATCTTAAATGAATTATTTATTTGTTTAATGACGCACTGTGAATGAATCATTAACTGAATAGATCTGGGGTGCATTTCCATAAAATTTCATTAGCAAATTGTATATACTTGTTTAATGACATTGAACTGTAACGACATTACTTGCGACTGTTTTTCACTTTCTTTTGTGCCGTTCACTTCTCGATAGAAAGGATTATTAGAAAAGTAATCACTTAAAGTTTGGCCCATTCATTAAACAAATATATTCCATGAATTAGAGAACTTTGCAAGTTGTTTCAGCTATTTTTTGAAGCTTGAATGCAGCATGAAACAATCCCATGTGTTCATTGCTCAAATATTTCTATGTATTTTACAGTATTTAGATTGTCATAAACCTGAGTAATCAAACAAAATACATTATAATTGTAGTGAAATACACTCTAGAAGTAATCTTCCCATCCCTACTAACAGACAAAAAGACCGTAAGAATAATCTTAAAATCACTTTTTCTTTGTTCTGAAATTTTCTCTTACAAATTCAGCTTAGCAACGTCCTTATAACTATAGGTAGAATACACGAAAGAATATCAAAAAATGTGTCAAATATTAGGAAAACATTTGGTAAGTAAAATTGGTATTTTCTATTGTAATATTGCTATTTGGTATTTAATCTGGAAAATTTGTGGTCTGGTTTTGCACTTGTGAAGAGATGCTATTCAGTGACGCAGATGCTCATATTAATCCCCCATTAGCACAGTGTCTGACCTGTTTCTTATTCACAGGTCAGACTCAGATTATAGGTTTAATTTAATATATTAATTTTTCTATTGATTTTAAGTGAATCAAGCTGCCTTTGATGTCTCTAGAGTCTGTATGAGAAGTTTCAGCTCAAAATACACCACAAATAATGTTTTGAAACTGACCTTTTTAAGCCAAATGTTCCGTTTTGGTAACTGTTGCTTTAAATTCAAATGAGATTGTGCACCCAGCCTTTATTTCAAAAGAGTGTACTACAAACGTGGGTCCATCACGACTAACGTTATCTTTGTTAAAAACTGAAAATATCAAAAGAAGTGGTTCAGAAGAAGGTAGACTAGACTCCGGTGTTCATTTGTGCGCCTGAAAACTCCATGTTTATAATGCCTCATAGTCGCTGACATTATCTTTAGTAGTTATAGTGTGAAAACTCTAAAAGCAGATAGCTGCTTCCCACTCAGGGCTGTCTATGCTAATGAGGGTAAACTGTCATGAATGGGCATGACTTTCCCCTATGCTGACATGTAAAAAGGGAGAATGTCAATCAAAGTGTTTCTGCAGTCTGTTTTTATAAAGTCTGAGCATAAAGGAAACAAATTAATTACATTTTACCATTAAAGGCTGGTTATATTCACATAGTGTTGCCATTCAAAGTGTTTAAATCCATTATAAAAGGTGTTGTTTACATAATAGGTCCTCTTAAAAAAAGTATGAATTCAAGTTTGTAGTATAGTCAAATATGACATCATAGTAGATTACATTTTTATATCAAATAGATATGTTTTTTTACTGCATGGAATAAGTGATTTGCCATGATTTATGAGTGCATACTGATTGGCTGTAATGATACTGTAAGATTTGCAGGATGGGAAAGACTCAAATAAGAGAGTGTTTGACCATCCAACATCAATTTGCATCAAGTCTGTCTTCAATGATTTTCCCTGAGTTAGATTTATGTGACTGCAGAAGCACAGAAGATATCATCAAGACCTGAGAGCTCTTGTCTCGATTGGTGTTCTGCATGCAAAGGCAGGCTTAAGAACAATGGCTCAATGGGACTGATTATGACCTGTCAGTAAAATGAATGAAGGGAAAGTGAATTGACCCCGGGTGTGTTGACCGATGGGGCTTTTGAACTGATGTTTTCCTCGATGAGTGCAGATGTGAGAGAGTGGTCAGCGTTTTGGCATCCGTTTGCTCTGAACTGGAGATTCTACTAGTTTGTTTTTGAACAAATTGTTTTATCCACCCCTGTAGGCTTTTAGAAAGGATAGAAGTGTGAAAATTCTGTCATCATTTACTCTCATGTCGTTTCAAACCTGCACGTTCTTATTGTGAAACAAAAATTAATGCAGAAAATCCCACACACTCAAAAAATTATTTTAGCTGCTTATTTAAAACGAGCTGAATCAACACAATTGCACAGGTTTTTTTGGGCCAACTTAATTATTTTATGCTCACTCCACTTAAATTTGTAAAAACAATTAAGTTAACATAATCGAGTTGTGTTGGGACAACATGGAAGAATTGTGTGAAACCCCGCATTTTTTACAGTACACACACACATGTTGGTATTGGTGGTTTACAGGAACTCTCCATAGACATGATGTATTTATAAAGTAAAAAGCTCTTATTATATGGCCATAACCCTAAACCCTACCCTCACAGTAAACGTGGCAAATTTTGAATTTCTAAAAATATTGTTAAATATGATTTTTAGTCAATTTGAATTACACATGAGTTTATATATATATATATATATATATATATATATATATATATATATATATATATATATATATATATATATATATATATATATATATATATATATATTTGTTATTAGATATTAAAATATGTAAATCTAATATGTTTATAATATGTATATATATTTTAAATATTTAACAATAAATCGAATATCTTTTGTTTTATAGCATGTACAGTTGAAGTCAGAATTATTAGCCCCCTATGAATTTTTTTTTCTTATTTAAATATTTCCCAAATTATGTTTAACAGAGCAAGGAAATTTTCACAGTATGTCTGATAATAATTTTTCTTCTGGAGAAAGTCTTATTTGTTTTATTTTGGCTAGAATAAAAGCAGTTTTTAATTTTTTTAAACCCATTTTAAGGGCAAAATTATTAGCCCCTTTAAGCTATATATATTTTTCGATAGTCTACAGAACAAACCATTGTTATACAATAACTTGCCTAATTACCCTAACCTGCCTAGTTAACCTAATTAACCTAGTTAAGCCTTTAAATGTTACTTTAAGCTGTATAGAAGTGTCTTGAAAAATATCTAGTCAAATATTATTTACTGTCATCAGGGCAAAGATAAAATAAATCAGTTATTAGAAATGAGTTATTAAAACGATTATGTTTAGAATGTGCTGTAAAAATCTTCTCTCGCTTAAACATAATTGGGGAAATAAATAACTAGGGGAGCTAATAATTCAGGGCGGTTAATAATTCTGACTTCAACTGTAAATCTAATGTTTATTCCTTGTGTATTTCTTGACAACTTTTTAAAAATTCCTAAGTACGCTTAAAATTTTATTTACCTTCCCTTTAATATGGTGTTTAACTGCGAATGTGTATTATATGTCAAAAGTAATGCAAAATTCAAATCGTTCATGTTTTTTTTTTTGACACCATACTGAAACAGGTTTCATACTAGTTGGTGTTTGGTGTAGACTTGATAATCTTTTAGACAACTATTTCTATTTCTTTTATAACTATTTCTCACACCTCAACAGTAATCTCCTTACAGTATGTAGGTAGGGTCATGTCACTGTGCTACTCTAGTTTCATAACAGTCTTTTGTGAATGTTAAATGTGAGGGTGTGCGTGTAGCCTGATGTTGATATGCTGTCATGGGTCTACAACTGCGCGCGCTGACACACTTTTATCGCCACTCGTTCACATACAGTGTCAGTGAGCACTACTGCACAGACTCTGACATCTGAACAGCACTCGCTTTAATCGCGTTTAACGCTTCTCTCACCGGCTCAAAAGTCCTCCGGTGCGCCGCTGTCCGTGAGCTGCGCGCTCGTGATGATGATGAGCGGAGCCGCGCGCTCGGCGAGGAAGGGCATCTCGTGTCCGACACAGGATCCAAACTGCACGCGCATCGTGGAAAGCTTGTCCGCGTGGAACGACTCGGTGATGAGCGCGTACCGGCTGGTGGATTTACCCCCCACCACCACCACTACTACATCTGTGAGTCCAACATCTCTCAGCTTTTTCATCTCATCTTTTCATTACAGATGTGAAATTATGTGGACGTTTAATGTTTAGCTTGCTGTGTGAATTGATTTGGTTCCAGTAAAATTTACAGAATAGGTTTAATGGGTTTTTACAGATTCTTGATATGTTTGTGTTGTGCTTTTTAACAGATTTATAAATGCTATACAAATATTTAAAGGCTTTTTACTGTTCTTTAAACTTTTTGGTTTTATCAGGGGGTTAAGAAGTGCGAGTTTGTCACACATTCGTCATGACACGATTTTTAAAGATGTATTTCTCACGATGCTATATCCTATATTATATTAAAATGTTATATCTATATTAAATTAAAAATTTAAAACAATATTGGATTATTTGAGTTTAATTTAAGTTTAAATTTAAGTTAGCTGTGTTTAATTCGTGATTTCATAGTTTGAAATATACAGACAATACTTTTCTCGTTTTAAACATTATTGCAGAAGTGAAAGCATTTCAAGTGTAAAAATATTTTTCCTTGCTAAATGTAAAACTGCTGTAAAATCTAAGCCATATGTTTAGGTTATGTTCCATGTTTGAAGCTGCAAAATAGCTGTAGGCATCAAATAATTCTCTCAGTTTCTGTGACAAAATCATTTCTATCACAAAATAGTCATTGGTGGAATGTTAAATAAGAATTTGAAATATTTTATGGCATACTTAAAAAGAAAAGGTGATTTAGTAGCAAAAATGTTTTTATTTTGAATATTTTTTTTAAATAAATTGGTTTTACACTATTTTCAGATTTTTTGTAGTATATGTATTAATTCCTGTACTTTTACCATAAACCGACATACTAACCATTTGGAAGAGGCTGATATTTTTTACATTGAGTGTGTTAACTAGCATCATTAGGAGTTAAGAAATGCAATGCAAAAATTTTTTCTTGGTGGGGTTGTTAAAAAAGATTTGATTATAAAATAAGAAAATTGTACATTTGAAACTTGACACCAGCTTGCTAAGATATTTTATACAATCCATAGTTATTTCAAAGTCCAATTTTAAAATGGGTTCACGTGATGAATTTAGAGTTTTAGGCTTTAAAATGATGTTTATTTCTGAAATATGTGACTGATAAAAAAAAAGTGTTGATCAACAGGTTGAAATGCACCTCACCAGTTTGTCATCCATCTAATCTATGATCTACATCCGCCTGGGGCAGTATAGTGAGAGCTTCCTGCGAGAAAGATTTTAAGGATTAGTGAATTCATATCTTTCCAGTAGGTCAGCTCTGATAGGATCCACGGCAGTTGTCATGCTTTAATTGTTTCCATATTCAAGCCTTCGGGTTTAAAGCCTGCCTATATGCAGCACAGCGAGGTCAGGTGCATTGCATATTTTCTCATTTAAACTCTTAAACACAGATGACTGAAACTGTCCTTTGCTGTTAATCACTTATTTAATTTTGCCATATATGGCTGTGTCTGTGGTCTGAGCCTGAAGATGCGTTCGTGAGGTTAAGTCCTTGGGGTTTTCCCTGTTGAAATGAGTAATAAACACTGAGCCCCGAGAGGACCTATGAAGGCATATCAGTGCAGGGAAGTGAATTACATATTTATGCTAATTGATTATGTCTTGAGGTGATTTATTTCTCTTACATATTGCATGTATGTGTTGTTGTTTTTCCACTTGTGATTTAATGAAGTGAATAGATCTTCTGGACTGCTGCAATGAGCGTCTTGGCTCAGACATCACAAAGACTGGTCAGTTTATATATTTAAAAGCAAAAGGGTTACGCTGTATTTTAATGATAGGCATTTTGTTGATTTAACTAGTTCTCATTAGTAGCACTAGTAGACTGTTAGACTAGAGCAGTGTTTCTCAACCACATTCCTGGAGGAAGCTCCAAACAAATGTGAGTTTCTTTCCTTCTGTTGAATACCACAAAGATTTTTAAAAAAGTGGAAACTACTGGGGTGTCACAGTGGCGCAGTGGGTAGCACGATCACCTCACAGCAAGAAGGTTGCTGATTCGAGCCCTGGCTGGGTCAGTTGACATTTTTGTGTAGAGTTTGCATGTTCTCTTTGTGTTTGCATGGGTTTTCTCTGGGTTCTCTAGTTCCCCACAGTCCAAAGACATGCACTATACGTGAATTGAATAAACTATATTGGTCGTAGTGTATGTATGTGAATGCAAGAGTGTATGGGTGTTTCCCAGTAATGGGCATCCGTTGCGTAAAACATATGCTGGATAAGTTGGTGGTTCATTCTGCTGTGGCGATCACTGATTAATAAAGGGACTAAGCCGAAAAGAAAATGAATGAATGAATGGAAACTGGCGTAACCACTGACTTCCATAGTAGGAAAAAACATGTAAGTCAATGGCCACCACTTAACAGCATTTTTCAAAATATCCTCTTTTGTCTTCAACCGAAAGAAATAAACTCAAATATGTATATATAAAAAGAGGAGGGTGAGAGTAAATGATGACAGAATTAAGAATTTTAATTGAACTGTCTCTTTAATTAGACAATCTTCTACTGTATACTGTAATCTTCAGAAAATATATAATCAGATGTTAAGCCTTGATTACTTGTAAGATGTTTTTTGGAGTGATGTCCAGAAAACTAATTTAGTAATGAAATGATAATAATAAACAAATGATAAATCTTCATCCTCTCAGATTTGCTGAGAGGAAATTATGATTTACAAGAAACACTTGATGTAAATGAGATCATTACTTAATGACCTAGGCTAGGGTTTAAATGATTATATTTTACATAATTCATGCAAATCTAATTCCGCAGTTATTGACCTAATCTCTGTTGAAGCTAAACGCTAAGTGAACAGAAGGGGGTGCTGTATTTAGAGCCTGAACCTGTATTTGGGTTCAACGTACAGTACTGTAGGAGCCCTTAAAATTGATTCCAAAAGCTGTTACTGTAATGAATCACTTTGAAATGATTTTATGTAACTTTGAGCCTTTAGCATTTTCTTTATGAGGATATTTATTTGGGTCAAGTGAGATTTATTATGTGATGAACCATTCAGAATTTGTAATGCACTTATGCTTGTCACTCATCTGTAATAAAGTGTGACCCAGAAACCCAGTGACACCCAGAGCTGATAAGATGCTGTTATTTCCGAGTCATAGTAATGAAATTTATACATTTATGTCTCTCAATAACATTAATGGGTTGTTTAGTATTGTTTTGTCTCAAACTGACCTCATAGGAAAACCAGCTTCACTGACCATGAGGGATTAGGGTAAAAAAAGCATCATAATCGTGCGATTATGATATAATCAAATTCATGTTCACACCTGCATATTGACCTGTCAGTGTGCTCTCTTTCTCAGGCTGGTAGACATAATGTGATCTCTGAGCATAGATAAATATAAGGATAACTTTATTAGCATTCTTAGAAATGCATTATATCATATTGTTAATTCCACAAACAAATTGCTTAAGTATATGCTGCAGTTTTGACATCCTTTGCTTTACATTTTGGTTGTGTTTAAAGTGGACTCGATTTTGATTGGCTGTCAATGACTGCATCATTCATCAAATAGAAAAATAAATTTTGAAAGTGAATGTGCACACATTTTTTGTCAGTCCAAAAAAAAATCATGTCACTTAAAAAATATATGCTGTGAGTCTGAACAATGAATCATTGTGATTCATTAATCTGTTATGTGTAATTTATGACAGATTTTCTAAATTAAATCAGCTTTCTAAATAAAACAATAGATACATTTTCTTACAGTATTGGAATATTATATTGAAATATTATTGCTGATACACATCCCTAATTTGCTTGTTGTTACGTTTATCATCCACAACGGGCCTTAAAGTTATAGTTCACCACAAAAATATTTCTTTTAAAGAACATTCAAGATCTTTTTAACTGAAAGTGTGGTAACGGATGCGTATCCTCAATTCATGCTACTTTGATGGTCAAAAAATTTCAGGGAACAGAAAATGAATACCTTCAACTCCTGCTGATACATTGAGGTGTTATGAAGAGAAACTCAGTCAGTCAGTACAAAAAAAACTGAACATTGTTTACAACGTCATATAATCTTGAATCCACATCCTCTGTAAACAGTTTTGAGTGCACTCATTCAAGCACAGTTCAAGCTCCAAACTGTCTTGCATTTTGTCCAAGGACCTCATTTTCAGCTAAAAATCTCCTTCAATGTTCTACTAAAGAAAAGTCGCCTTCATCTTGGATGGCCTGAAGGTCAGTCAATTAACAGCAAAGCTTCATTTTGGGGTGAACTGTCCCTTTTAGAAAACACTTTAAGTAACTGATTGTTTGGCACTGATATTGTGGGCTTCTGGACAAAACTCACAGCATTCTTTATCATTTGTAAAGGGAAAAAATACCCCCAAAGGGCCAACAGCTCACAGTGGAAGTAAACAGCTGTGGGTAGTGCAAAGGGAAAACGGTTGGAGATGAAAGAGTAGTATTGGCAGTGTATGCGTTTAACTGCGCTCAGGCGGCTTTACTGTCTAACTGAGCTAAGTAATCATGCTAATGCAGTTAAACAAGCGCAGTAGCATCTGGAGCGCAAGAGAACTTATCCAGATATGAAGGACAGCTGTGAACATCCGCTGAATTACTGTACATTCGTAGCTTAGGACAAAGTACTGAAATGGGCACAGTTACTGTATGTTCCAGATTTTCGTTTTAAGGATGACGTAACAAAAAAAAGATTATTGATGATTCTGAATCTGATTCTTGTCCATCTAAATGTTTAGAATACTGGTGTTGACTTGCAGGCAGATGAAGTGTCATTAAAACTAGAGTCGTTAAAACTAGAGTTGTAATGTTACAGTAATGGACTGTTTTCTTCACATTTTTAAAACTTTAATGATATAAAGGAAATCAATATTTATTAAATTTGGGATTCAAGGTTTTGCCTTTGATTTAATGATTTAATCATTAGCATTATCAGATTCAACATTGATTGATCATCTAGTTCATCGTGTTTTAATGATCAGTTTCAAATAATTTACTCAATATAAGTCACTAGTTATGTACAGTTCTCTTAAATTCAGCTTATGCAATTTATCTGAACTACAAAATAGGTGAAGTGATGCATGTTATGCATTATGCATATAATATATTATATATATATAATGTTATGCAATATGCATATAATAATATATATAATATAACCTTGATTTAACCATATTTAACTGTACTGTAGTTTGAAATTGAAGTCATACAGTAGATCTTAGAAACACTTCGGTATCCAAGATACTGTAATGTCATAATAGCTAGTTTTATAAATGCAAATTATACATATAAATGATAGTGTAATACAATTTCTTAAATATATAGTGTTGCTAATGTGTCATCCTATTTTTAGCTTAACATTAACCGTTAATGACATTTGTAATGTAGTGTAATGTGTATTTATATAGCGCATTTATTGTGTATGGCCATACACCCAAATCGCTTTACAATCATGAGGGGGGTCTCTCCACACCACCACCAGTGTGCAGCATCCACCTGGATGATGCGACAGCAGCCACAAGACAATGGAGCCAATGCACTCACCACACACGAGTTATTGGTGGAGTGGAGATACAGTGATAGAGCCATTTAGGTGGATGTGGATGATTGTGAGGCCATGATCGGTAAAGACCGATGGAGGTAATTTGACCAGGACACCTGGGTTACACCCTACTCTTTATGAGAAGTGATTTTTAATGACCACAGAGAGTCAAGACCTTGGTTTAACGTCTCATCCAAAAGACAGCATTCACTGACAGTTTAGAGTCCCCTTCACTTTACTGGGGAATTAGAACTCACACAGACTGCAGGTTGAGTGCCCTCTGCTGGCTTCACTAACACCACTTCCGACAGCAACCTCGTTTTCCCATGTGGTCTCCCATCCAGGTACTAACCAGGCTCAGCCCTTCTAGCTTCAGTAAGTAACTAGTGTTGGGCTGCAGGCTGATATGGCTGTGACATTTGACGAGACAATTTAAGACCCAATTCCAATTCTATTTTTGTACCCCTTCGCCTTAGCCCTTAAAACTAAGTGTGAAGGGGAAGGGCTTCAAAATTTACCCCTAAGAATTGGGACAGCACTACAGCACCTGCACACGTCATCATGTCATCGCTATCTCATGCTTCATATGAGATCAGACGATCTCGACTACTGTAGTTATTCCAGTTGTGTTATTTTTTGGTATTTATCTTCAAGAAATGACTGAAGGCATATATTATCATAACGATCTAATGTGACAATAAGATCATCACTGTACTGTGCATTTACACAGTGTCCATATTCATCTATGTAAACACACCAAAAACAACATTAACATTATAGCAGACACTGTAAAAAGCTCATTCCCGGTCACTAGACTTTTCTGACAGGGTATTCCAGTGTCATCGAGTGTCAGAATGTTGTGGGACTGCTGTACAAGAGTTATTGTGATTGATTATAGATCGTGAAATTTAGCGTTTCTTATTTTAGCGTTTTTTTATTTAAAGCATGACGGTAAAACACATACGCTCTTATGAATATATTAAAACATGTACTTGCTTGTTGTAAAAGCGTGTAATAATGACAAAAAAAACTTCCTCCTTACTTCCGGGTGCTACTGTTGCTGGTGTATTCAGGGAAATTGTTTTTTACCCCTTGGTTTTGAGTTTGGTCCTAAAAAATCTTCATTCGAAGGGGTTTTCACCCCTTCCCCTTAGCCCTACGCCTTCAAGCTATAGAGAATTGGGACACCCCTACCCCTCGTTTGCGCATTCCCGTGAAGAGGTAGGGGTGTCCCAATTTTCTAAGGTAAGGGGAAGGGCTAAGGGGTAGACTTGGGATTGGGAATTGTTGGGTTTGTCTTCAGAATTTTTCCTCTGGAATGTAAAAAATGATGTTAAAAAAATCAACACTTTATTTTTATTTTCATCTTTGAATATTTGTGTTGAGTATACATTTACGTTATGACTACACATTCTTAAATATAAAATAAAGGTTTCAAAAGGTTTTTAGACGGTTCCACAATGAACTTTCCTGTGAAGAAATGCCATAATAACAATAATTTATTAAATGAAAGGATTTATTGAATATTGCTAGTTGACAGGAGATTTTCTTAAGGGCACCATTCAAAGTGTCCAGTTTCCCAAATAAATGTTTTTATGGTGTGTTGTCCAATCTGCATTATCAACTGGATTAAATTTGGTACCTTTTATTCTCTGGAATAACTATATGGAATTGAAGAGGCTGCTTTTTATTGAAACTACTTAAAAAAAAAAAATTCCTCCAAAACCCAGTAACGCAGTGGCTGTCATATTACGCAGAGTGAGAAACAGATGTGCGACTCAAACAGTCTCTGTTTCCTTCGAATCCTCCTCATTCCAGGGAAATAAGACGGTCTTATCTCAGCCCTCAAAGTTTTCCATGGCTTAGATCTTCATTGGACCCCAAACTCTAGAGTAATGAATGAAAACACACAGCAGCAGCTACTGGTATATTTCAAAAACCTTCAGAACAAATAAATTCACCAGCGGAGATCAAGATGAACGTGATTTAGTAAATGTTTTGATGACACGAATAGTCTGTATCTGTCGAGGCTGATCAGAAACATGATTTGATTCAATTTAAGTTGGATGAGCTGTTTCTAAAGTTTTAACCCATATTTAAACAATGCTGATTTTTATCAGTTGCTCATTCTGATGAAAATATTATTCACCGTCCTTTGAAGAAACAAGCTAAAGAAATTGTCTTATTTTGTTTTCTATTTTACAGTAACGGGGCAGCACGGTGGCTCAGTGGTTAGCACTGTCGTCTCACAGCAAGAGACGGCTGGGCCAGTTGGCATTTCTGTGTGGAGTTTGCAAGTTTTCCCCATGTTCGCGTGGGTTTCCTCCGGGTGCTCTGATTTCCAAAGACATGTGCTATAGGTGAATTGGATAAACTAAATTGACCGTAGTGTATGAGTGCCTGTGTGAATGTGAGTGTGTATGGATGTTTCCCAGTACTGGCTTGCAGCTGGAATGGCATCCGCTGTTTAAAACATATGCTGGATAAGTTGCCAGTTCATTCCTCTGTGGTGATCCCTGATGAATTTATTGAATACATCTTGCAGTATGGTACTTTTTATCATTAGTTAACCTACATTAAAATACTTTTAAAACATTAATTTGTAAATGAAGCCATGAAGAATTCTATTCTATTCTAAGGCAATTATTTAGTGTTCAAGTGCTAACAAACCATTAAATAGTGCACGCACTGTGAAAATCAGGAAACCATTTATCATTAATCAAATCAAACATTTGCTGTATAAATCAGAGTTGGATCTAAAGTTTTATGGATTGAAGTGAAATTTATTATACAAATTAAATAATAAATTAATAATTCATTTATTATAGGTTATCACAATACTCTGATAATCACCAAAAAAAGACAAAAAAATGAAAGAAAGGAAACCACATTATTCAATAGTCATTACAAGTCACATTTCAACAAGCTGAAGTCAGTTTTAGTATGGCACATAAATATGAAAACACATAACTAAAATATTGCAGAAAACATGATCATTACAGAAAACTGTAATATGGTCATTAAAAATAATAATTATTGAAATGAAAAAGAATCAAGTTTGAGCTGTCTTGCGGAGAGCACGATCGCCTCACAGCAAGAAGGTCGCTGGTTCGAGCCTTGGCTGGGTCAGTTGGCATTTCTGTGTGAAGTTTGCATGTTCTCCCTGTGTTCTCGTGGGTGTGCTCCAGTTTCCCCCACATTCCAAAGACATGTGGTACAGGTGAATTGGATAAACTAAATTGGCTGTTGTGTATGTGGTGAATGAGTGTGTATGGATGTTTCTCAGTGATGGGTTGCAGCTGGAAGGACATCCGCTGCGTAAAATATGTGCTGGACAAGTTGGTGGTTCATTGCGCTGTGGCGACCCCTGATTAATAAAGGGACTAAGCCGAAAAGAAGATGAATGAATATTTTGCATGTCTTTTACATTTTTTAAGTGGTGATACGGTTAAAAAAAGGAAAGAATGACCACTTCTAAAACCAAAAATCAAAAATTAACCAAACAGCTAAAAACATAAATAAATATCGTTCAAGTCAGAATTATTAGCCCTTATGTTAAATTTTCTTCAATTTCTGTTTAACGGAGAGAAGATTTTTGTCTACACATTTCGAAACATGCTTGTTTTAATAACTCATTATTCTTTGCCATGATGACCGTACATAATATTTTGCTAGATATTTTTCAAGATACTAGTATTCAGCTTAAAGTGTAATTTAAAGGCTTAACATGGTTAATTTGGTTAACAAGGCAAATAGAAAAAAATCTATATTGCTTAAGGGGGATAAAAAAAAAACAAAAAAAAAAACTGCTTTTATTCTAGCCGAAATCAAACAAATAAGAATTCCTTCAGAAGAAAAAATATTAAATGGAAATATTGTAAAAAATTCCTTGCTGTTAAACGTCGTTTGGGAAATATTTGAAAAAGAAAGAAAAAATTCACAGAAGGGCTAATCATTTTGACTTCATCTGTACAGAGGATATCAAAATAAATCAGCTTTAAAAGGTGCAGATCAAAAACATTTTGTTATTGTCATAGACTGTCTAACAAAATCTTAAAAAAAAAAAATCAATCTCATCTTCTCAGCCAAAAAGAAGCCAAATTAGACAGATTGCGTGACTTCCTCGAAAACCACAACCACGTCTATGCAAAAAAAGATATGACCCAGATAAAAAAAGAGCCTGGTGTTTTTAAAGCTGACTCTGCTTTACATAAGAAGTATAACGATTTTGACAGTATGTTGGTAAAGAGTTGTCTCCACATCATCGTTTGACACATACCAAAGGCAATGACTGAATGTGTTTTGTCATATTTCCTCCATCGTGGCCACATGGTTGCACTCATCTGCTTTGAAATGACTTTTCCGGGAGTGCTTGCCCTGCGTTCATTCGTCTCATGAGCTCAGAGCTCTGACACTTAAAGCTCTATTCATTAAAGCTTCTCCTCGGGAAAATGTGGTAAACAAATGTCTGCCAACAGAAATGTTTGCATTTTAATCAGAATTGTTATGTGAAAGCCAAAAACTTTCTCTCGTGTTTCTCTAATGTGTCATGTCGTGCCAAACGCAATAAAGAAGATTTGTTATGAATCCGTTATAGGCAGACGCTGCAAAAATATTACATCACATGAGTTTTTCCATTTTGTTAAATAGTTTTTTTGTTACAATATCTGAGAATTGATTGTTAAATAGGATATGCACCAAACTGAGAAGTAAAAAAAAGACTAATGACGCTTCTGTTTCATGCTGACTTTAAAGACCGAAAACTGGTGAGCTAAAATCAATTAAGTGCTCCACCTTCTAATAGAATGATCATTATTTTAAAATTCTGAGGTGTCCTTTTTCAGGAAAGATCATTTTTCTTTATTACAAAAACATTTCTCTCAACTTTAAGGGACATTTTTCAGACTTAATGTTCTGTGTTATTATTGTATCTCACTAGAGGAATCCGTACAATAACATCCCAGGATTCGAGAAAGCAGCTGATTGAGCTAAATGTTGTGAGAATTTGTGCCATCAATAACAGTTCCTTTGCCATAGTAGGATTTCTTAGGTCTCGTTCATCCAAATATCTGTTTCAGTTTTTGTTAAATGATTTACCTCTCAAATTGATGAAAGAGTTTCCCTAGATAATCATTCAACTGACTGCTCTAATTCATTTCTTCTTTTTCACCCAAGTGAAAAAATACTGTAGTGTGTTTAAATTATACTATAGTAAAGTGCTGTATTTGAATTAATCTGCGGTAATTCTAAAGTTGCCTAAGCAATCAACAACTACAGTATTATAAACAAATTACCCAATACTGTATCTTTCTACGACTATAGGGTATATTATACAACAATACACAATGCACGACGTTGGAAAAAATGTCATTGCCATATATAGTTTTTCTGTGATATGTATTGCCATATGACTATTATGACAAGATGACTCTATTTGAAAAGAATTCGTTATTTTATATTGACTGGATTGATCTGTATTGGAGTGCATCTGCATTAAATATACAAAATTATACAAAATAAAATAAATTAAATCACAGATGAAAACCACAGAACAAAGATAAAAATTAAATAAAAAACTATTTATGGTTTCCTCCGGGTGCTCCAGTTTCCCCCACAAGTCCAAAAACATGCGCTATAGGTGAATTGAATGGGCTAAATTGGCCGTATAGTGTATGAGTGTGAAAGAGTGTGTATGGGTGTTTCCCAGTGTTGGGTTGTGGCTGGAAGAGCATCTGCTGCGTAAAACATACTGGATAAGTTGGCGGTTCATTCTGCTGTGGCGACCCCTGATTATTAAAGGGACTAAGCCGAATAGAAAATGATTAAATGAAAGAAAATAACACTGCATATTTATTGTATTAAACAAGTAAACACAATCTTTGTTAAAGCTGCAAACTTCACTGTAAAAAATTGCAGGGCTCCACACAATTTATTCCTGTTGTGGATTACGTCAGCTAAGCGGATTGAACATAAAACAATTAAGTTGTCCTCAAAAAAATGTCAAGAATTGTGTTGCTTCAGCTCATTTTAATTAAGTAACTTGAACAAGCAGTAAAAATCTTTTTTTTTTAAATCTGATTTCTTGTGCCCTAAGTCCACTTGAATTTTTACAGTGACATACTTCTCGAGTTATTAGATTAGAATTGTAACTTTGCATGTTTTCTCGTAAATTATAATCCTAACTTGACATTGCAGATCCTACAATGTGACTACTGCAGATTCGCACATTGCGATGTTGATGCTTAAATGATATCTGCAGCCCTACAGTACACTACCTTTTATTGTGAAAGTATATTACAGTATGGTAAAAAGCCTTGGAGTTACGATTGATGACCAATGAACTTCTCTGACCACATTTCTAGAACTGCTCGATCTTGCAGATTCGCACTCTACAACATCAGAAAGGTCCGACCCTTCCTATCTGAACATACAGCTCAACTCATTGTTCAAGCTCTTGTCCTCTCCAAACTGGACTATTGCAACTCTCTGCTAGCCGGGCTACCAGCTAGTTCTATCAAACCTCTTCAGCTGCTTCAGAACGCAGCAGCATGAGTGGTCTTTGATGAACCCAAAAGAGCACATGTCACTCCGCTACTCACCCGTTTGCACTGGCTGCCAGTTGCTGCCCGCATCAAATTCAAAGCGCTGATGTTTGCTTACAAAGTGACCTCTAGCGGTGCTCCTTCGTATCTGCTCTCACTTCTGCAGATATATGTGCCCTCCAGAAACTTGCGTTCTGTGAATGAACGTCGCCTCGTTGTTCCATCCCAAAGAGGGAAGAAATCACTTTCCCGAACTCTCACATTCAATCTGCCCAGTTGGTGGAATGAACTCCCTAACTGCATCAGAACAGCAGAGTCACTTGCTGTCTTCAAGAAACGACTAAAAACGCAACTGTTTAGTCTCCACTTTCCTTCCTAATCTTAACTGCCTCTCTGGCTATACCACTAACTGTGCCCTCTCTCTCTCTCTCTCTCTCTCTCTCTCTCTCTCTCTCTCTCTCTCTCTCTCTCTCTCTCTCTCTCTCTCTCAAAAAAAAAAAAATAAAAAAAATAAAAAAATTTTCTTTCTACTAATGTTTTGCTTCTTAGACTTTACACACCTGAAACTTGTCTATAGCGCTTGTTCACTGCTGCTCTTATAGTTGTGTAAATTGCTCCCTTGTCCTCATTTGTAAGTCGCTTTGGATAAAAGCGTCTGCTAAATGACTAAATGTAAATGTAAATGTAAGTATGTATTAGTTTATCAGTTCACGATTATACTAAAATATATACAGTTGAAGTCGGAAATATTAAGCCTCATTAATTATTAGTCCCTTGTATATTTTCCCCCAATTTTTGTTTAATAAAGAGAAGATTTTTTCAACACATTTTAAACATAATAGTTTTAATCACTAATTTCTAATAACCGACTTCTCTTATCTTTGGCATGATGACAGTAAATAATATTTGACCTGGTATTTTTCCAGTGCAATTTAAAGGGCACCTATGGTGAAAAATCTACTTTTCAAGCTGTTTGGACAGACATATGTGTATATATAGTGTATGGACCGTCATATTGGGGTGGTATAAACACCCCAATATTTCGGCATATATAGCCGAAAACAAACAAATAAGACTTTCTCCAGAAGAAAAAAATATAAATGGAAAAAATGTGAAAATTCCTTGCTCTGTTAAACATCATTTGGGAAATACTTGATTAGAAAATTTAGGAGGGCTATTGATTTTGACTTCAACTGTATAATACATATAAACAGTGGTGGAAAGATTACTGAAAAAAATCATACTCAAGTAAAAGTACCATTATTTGCCTAAAAATGTAGTGCAAGTAGAGTAAAAGTATCTCTTGGGAATAAACTCAAAGTATGAGTAAAAATTAGCCCTTTCAAAAGTACTCAAGAGTAGTGAGTAGTTTTACGCTGTGAAAAGCTGATGCATTTACATGTAATTTGTGGATGTGTGTAAACGTAACATTTTGTAGTGCATTTAGGTATTGCCCAGCAGACACACAACGTCATAAGACGTTAATATCAGGTTAGATTTAGGTTGTGATGTCAAGTGACCAAAGTTCAATGTATAGCCAGCGTCTAAGGACAACGTTATTTTGAAGTCCAAAAACAACGTCAAATGATGTTGATATTTGGTTGATTTTAGAATGGTGTTAGAAAGTGACCAAAATCCAACGTCGAGCCAGCATCTTAAACAAACGTCATATTGACGTCAAATACTGACATTTAATTATCAGGTATGACAATCAAAATCCAACATCTGATGGATGATCATAGTGGTAATGTCTACACAATGTCAAGCTGTAACATCATTAGACATTGTTATTGATGTTTATACTGATGTTGAGTTCTGACGTTAACATGATTTTCATTTCCAAACAAAATGCAACATCCCTACGACATTAGGGTACAATGTCAATCTGACGTCATGTTGCCGTCTTGTGCTTGCTGGGTGTTTAAGACCATTTTGGTCATCATACAGTAAACATCAGTCATCTTCTCATCAGTGATATGCATCTAAACAGTCTCTGGGTCAATGCGTGTACAGATTTTGGACATCTTCTTGGACACTTTTAATGCTTCCAAACAACTTGCTGGAATTATAAATCGCCCATGTGTTGAGGTAGTTCAGTATGATGCGATTTACCTCTTTACTTCTATGTGTGATTTGATTGGACTGATTTTTCTAATCCCCATAGACAGGAAATAATAAAGTAGTGACTGCAGGTTGAAGGAAAGTACTGGAGTAAAAGTACAGAGACAGCACTAAAAATATACTCATTGGAAAGTAAAAGTACACATTTTTAAAACTACTTAGTAAATGACAATTCCTGAGAAAAACTACTCATTTTCAGTAATTTGAGTATTTGTAATTTGTTACATTACACCACTGCATATAAAACAATCTACACTTGTTTTATACAGGTACAGTATATACTTCTTTCAGTGTACCACATTTCAGTTCAAAAACACTATAGTATGTATTTGTTCATGCAGGAAATCAGGAGTCAGAAACATACAGTAAGAGAAAAGCTAATCATTATTCTGTAAAGTTTTCAGCTATTTAAACTCAATCTATGGTTTTCTCTCTATAGTCTTCTCTATAGTCTCTCAATACAGCCAAGACAGAAACACTGATTTTTATATCAACAGACTGATAAATCTGATTTAGACCTGCTCCTAATCTGAAAAGCATTAAGAAATGCCAGTTCACTGCCATTTAGGTCTGTTTAAATCCTTCAGATATTGCAATCTGCCAGAAAACCAGCTGCAAATATTGGATTTGACTGTGCACAGACATTTCAATCTTAATACAGTGTGTCTCATTCAGTATAAATCATTTATTAAGTCTTTTTTGTTGTTGTTGTTGTCAATTTAATGTTTTAGTTAAGTAATTTGAACAAACAGCAAAAAACTTTTTCTTTTGTACAATTTATTTTCTTTTTCCCAAATTTTGCCTATATATTGGTGCTTTTATTGTTGGTTTAAGATTAATTTATCATTTATTTATATATACAAGAGCATCTACAGTGAGTCTGTATTTTTTACATATCTGCTCTCCTCCCATTCAATGAATTCGTGTCCTATTGGTGTCAGCTGGGTTCAGGCTTAATGGTGTTTCTTAAACAGATTGCACACTCTTTGATGCAAAGGTCATTATAAGACAGCAACTGCTGCTTTTCATCTGAGCTATTAATTACTGTGTACTTCTGTGTCTTCAAGGTTGCTATGGTGGAAGAGTCGGTGCACCCTTTCCCAACAGTGGATGTGCCTGATCATGCCCATTACACTATTGGTGCCGTCATCCTCACCGTAGGCATTACTGGCATGCTGGGCAACTTCCTGGTCATCTATGCATTCAGCAGGTGAGTACAGGCTGATGTGGAATGGCTATTTTGTAAACAGTATGTTAACTGTTTTACTGTACATTATAAAAGAAAACTGAACTGTAGTCAGATGTATTTTTGCTCAGCTCAATTATTAGAGTAATGGTTATATTACACGGTAGTTATTTCAAATCTCCTCCACCTCCTCCTCCATCAGCTCCTCTTTCACCCCCCTCCTCCACCATGTCCTCCTCCACCTCATTCTCCACCACCACCTCCTCCTCCACCACCACCTGCTCTTTAACCTCTTCCTCCTCCTCCACCACCACCTCCTCCTTCCCCACATCCACCACCATCTCTGCATTGAGAAGTGTGTTAACTGTTTTACTGTTCGTTGTAAAAAGAAAGCTGAACTGTAGTCAGATGTACAGTATTTGTGCTCAACTCAATTTTTAGGTTAATGGTCATATTACACAATAGTTATTTTAATTCTCCTCCACCTCCTGTTCCACCTCCTCCTCCTCTTCCACCTCCTCCTTGTCCTCCTCCTCCTCTACCACCACCTATTTCCTGATCTCCATGTCCACCTGCTCCTTCCTCTCATTTTCCACCATCTCCTTCTCTTTCAACTCTTCCCCAAGTCTGACTTATTGCTGGTAATATGAACCAAACTTCTGCTTTGTTCGTATGGGGATGAGACAGCCCTTAACAGAGCGCCTCTGACCCCATACTCCCAGAGCACCTTCCACAGAATGACACGGTTGAATGTTTTCTCCAAATCCACGAAACACGTGGACTGGTTGGGCATACTCCCATGAACCCTTGAGCATCCTGGTGAGGGTATAGAGCTGGTCCAGTGTACCAAGGCCTGGATGAAAATCGCATTGTTCCTCCTGGATCCTAGATTCAACCATTGGCCAGATCCTTCTCTCCATTATCCTGGCATATACTATTGCAGGGTGGCTGAGGAGTGTGATCCCCTACAGCTGGTACACACCCTCCAGTCCCCCTACTTAAATCGCTCTTTGGGGCTGTCCGGTAGTCTTCCTCCATGGTCTTTCCGAACTATTCCATTCTCAAGTTTTTGCTTCCGCAACTGCCTAGGTTGCAGCTCGCTTGGCCTGTCGGTACCCATCAGCTGCCCAGGGTGTCTTACAAGCCAAACAAGCCCTGTAGGACTCCTTCAGCTTGACAGCATCCCTTACTTCCAGTGTCCAAGACTGAGTTTGTGGATTTCACCACAGATCTTCCAGCCACAGCTCCTCACGGCCATGTCAACTGTGGAGTTGGAGAACATGGACCACTTGGTCTCAATGTCTTCATCCTCCCCCGGGATCTGGTCAAAGCTCTTCCGGAGGTGAAAGTTTAAAATCCCTCTGACTTGAGTTTCAGCCAGACGTTCCCAGAGGAGCCTTAAAGTATGTTTTGGCCTGATCCAACTGACCACCAGGTGGTGATCAGAGACAGCTCTGGCCCTGTCTTTACCTGAGTATCCAAGACATATGGTCAGGGATCAGATGACCAACCACAAAGTTGATTATCAACCTCCGCCCTAGGGTGTGCTGATGCCATGTGCACTGATGCTCGAACATGGTGTTCATTATGGACAAAATGTGATTAGCACAGAAGAACATTGCTCGGACTCAGATCAGGGAGGCCGTTCTTCCCAATCATGCCTCTCCAGGTATCACTGTCATTAACCACGTGGGTATTGAAGTCCCCCAGTAGAACAACAGAGTCCTCAGTCTGAGCATCTTCCAGCACCCCTCCCAAGTACTCCAAGAAGGCCGGGTACAGTGCACTGGTGTTTGGTGCATAGGCACAAGCCACAGGGCTTTATCTCTGACCCAAAGGTGCAGGGAGGTGACCCTCTCATTCACTGGGGAAAACTCTAACACATGGCTTCTAAGTTGGGGAGCTATAAGCAAGCCCACACCAGCCCACCGCCTCTCACCGTGGGCAATATTCCTCTCCACCTCCACCACCACCACCTCCTTTTCCACCTCTTCCTCCTCCTCCTCCTCCACCACCACCTTCTTCCCCACCTCTTCTACCTCCTCCCCCACCTCTACCACCATTTCTGCAATGAGCAGGTGTGTACAGGCAACATCCACCTTCCCCTCTTCCCCACCCTCTCCTCCTCCTCTTCCACCTCCTCCACTACCAACGCTTTAAACCAACCCCCCCTACCTGTTTTTCTTACTTAACAAACCTCATTCAAATCACCAGTTCATTAATAGAGACCCATGAACTGATTCTTGTGTCAATTAAGAGAGACATACAAAATGTTCCGGGCAGGGGGGCCAAAGGACTGCAATTAAGAACCCATAGGTTAATAGTTGTATTGCACAATAGTTATTTTAAATCTCTTCCACCTCCTCATCCACCTCCTCCTCTTCCACCTCCTCCTCTTCCCCCTCCGCCTACACCACCTCCTACTCCACCTTCCTCCTTTCCTTCCCCATCTTCCACCTCCTCCTCCTCCACCTCCTCCTTTTCCACCTCCTACTTGTGTGCCTCCTCCACCACCATATGTGCATTCAGCAGGTGAGTGCAGGCTTAGTGAGTAATAGTTATATTTAAACAGTATGTTAACTGTTTTACTGTTAATTATAAAAAGGAAGCTGAACTGTAGTCAGATGTATTTGTGCTCAGCTCAGTTATTAAAAGTTCAAGACACCCCGGATTACTTTTTTTTGTTAGCTATTAGCTTTAATTGTGGGAAAACTGGATAATTTTGAGATTTTGTCAGCAAATTTCATCTTCCAGGTATAAAATCAGGATCAAATTCGGTGGCGTAGTGCGCCTCTGCTAGTGAATTGAGGACTCATCGGTTTCTCATTATGATTCATAGCAGAGTTTTCATATCCTATGAGAAGACCCTGCTTCTTAGTTATTCATGAGAGCATGTGCTTTCAGAAGGCAAGGCAGACCTGCCAAGCTGTGGGACCCAATGACTGGGTGAGACCGCATCCGTGCACTGCATGGGTCGTATGTGTTTGTTTTCTATGATCTACAGGGTTTGTTGCATGTTTTTACCCACAATGCTGTCAGGACCGATACAGCAAAGCTATTGATTTGCAGCAAGCATTTTTGTCGGGAGAGCTATACGAGAATTGGAGAATGGCGGACTTTATATTTTATCAGTTGAGTTCGTTACCATTCAGGCACATCACCTACTGTAAATCTGTGCTGCTGTGTTTGCCTATTTTTCAAATTCTTTTAAGGGAACAGTGTGTTAACTGTTTTACTGTTCATTGTAAATGAAAGCTGAACTACCGTCAGATGTATTTGTGCTCAGCTCAGTTATTAGTGTATGGTTGTATTACACCGTTATTTTAAATCACCTCCTCGTCTACCTCCTTCTGCCCATCTTTCTCTACCCCCCCTCTTCCTCCTCCACCACCTCCTCCATCACCATTACCTCCTCTTTCGCCTTCTCCTCCCCCTCCTTCTTCACACTCTTCTTTTTCACCTTTTCCACTTCCTCTTTGTCCTCCTTCTCCTCCTCCTTCACCACCTCCTTCACCACCACCACCTCCTGTTCCACATCTTCTTCCTCCTCCACAACCACCTCCTTCCCCACCTCCTCCTTCCCCACATCCACCACCATCTCTTGAGCAGGTGAGTGCAGGCTGAGTGAGGAATGGTTATTAAGTAAACAGTGTGTTTTCCTGTTCATTATAAAAAAATAAAGCTGAACTATGATCAGATGTATTTGTGCATAGCTTGGTTAAGTTAAAGGTTATATTACAAAATAGTTATTTTAAATCTCCTGCACCTCCTTGTCCACCCCCTCCTCTTTCTTCCCACCACCTCCTCCACCATCATCACCTCCTCCTCCCCCTCCTTCTCCACACTCTCCTCCTCCTCCTCCTCTCGCACTTCCTCCTTGTCCTCCTCCTCCTCCTCCTTCTCCACCTTCACCTTCAGATCATCAGTTCATTAATAGAGATCAATGAACAGATCCTTGTGTCAAATAAGATAGACATACAAAATGTTCCGGGCAGGGGGGCCTGAGGACAGCAATTGCGAACCACTGGGTTAAAGGTTATATTGCACAATAGTTATTTTAAATCTTGTCATTCACCTCCTCCTCGTCCACCTCCTCCTTCTCCACCACCTCCTCCTTTTCCACCTCTTACTCCACCACCACCTCCTCTGCCTCATCCTCCACCACCTCCTCCGCCTCATCCTCCACCACCTCCTCCGCTACTCCTCCTCCTTTTCCTCCTCATCTTCTACCTCTGCCTCCTCTTCCACCTCCTCCTTGTCCTCCTCCTCTTCCTTCTCCTCCAACACCTGCTGTGCATTGAGCAGGTGAGTGAAGGCTAAGTGAGTATAGATATTATGTAAACAGTGTGTTTACTGTTTTACTATTCATTATAAAAATTAAGCTAAACTGTAGAAGCTGAACTGTAGACAGATGTATTTGTGCTCAGCTCAGTTATTAGGTTAATGGTTATATTACAAAATAATTATTTTAAATCTCCACCTCTCATTTTCTTTCCTCTCCTCCTCCACCACCACCACCTCCTCTTCTACCTCTTCCTCCACCTCCACCTCCATCTCCTTCCCCACCTCCTCCTTATTTCAGTGTTTGCATGTTCTCCCCGCTTCTGCGTGGGTTTCCTTAGGCTTCTACCAAAGACGTGATATAAGTGCATTGAAAAAACAAAATTGGGCTAGTGTATGTGAATGAGACATCTTCAATATTTAATTTCTCTAAACTTAAACCATATCCTTTACACTTAAATTAATTAATAAATTACAACAACTTTAAACAAAAATTTTACTAAACTTAGACCACAATCATTACACTTGCAGTACAAGTCCTGTCGACTTTAACCTGAATTAAGATGACTTCACTATTTAAGTGAAGTAAACTTAAATTGTATGGCAGCACGAACACTTTTTTCCTTTATGGTCTTGGGATGGTTATAGTTTTGATTTTAATGAGATCAATACAGATTCTGATACTGCTTTTCTATACTTTTTCTTATAATTTTGCAAGTGCAAAATGATGTAGAAATAAGTTAAAAAAAATAGTTATTTCAGTACTGTTGAACTTCACAGAAGCTTACAAATACTTGTTATCAAACAGAAGTAGGTGCATAAGGTACATCACTTGAGTTGAATGGCATGTCTTGTAAGTAAATGTTTGTTTATATATATATATATATATATATATATATATATATATATATATATATATATATATATATATATATATATATATATAAACAAACATTTACTTATATATATATATATATATATATATATATATATATATATATATATATATATATATATTACTATTGTTGCCACCTTTGCTCACTATTACACTACTGCATATGCTTCATTTACACTGGTGTCACGTAGCTGTTACATGAGCCCACAATTTTGACGATGCATTGTTGCAAATAAATTCACCCTGTATATGCGCAAGTATATCACAACTCTGCCCACATGATGACATCATTCAGCGATGCAATCTGAGCTGCATCGAATGGTTTTTAATGCGCTTACCTAACCCCACCCCTAACCCTACCCGTCACAGTAACGTCACTCACTCCATTGAGTGCATTGTGTCTGACATTGCATCGCTGAGTGATGCAATCTCCGCTTGCATCATAAAGGCTGCATCCAGATATTATTGAAAATCATAAGCAATAGCTTCTAGTTCGTTATTAACACCAACGTATACAGAGTATATCATTGACAGTACCTTTTTCCCTGAATCTTACCGGTACTCCAGTATTTACCCAATTATGTACCGGTCCAAAGAAATACCACTTTTTCGGTCTGCCATGAGTCTGCAGAGCTTTCTCCATAATTATTTGACCTCTTGCAACAATTCTTCCTGCAATTCTTGGGATCCACAGTGAAGTTGAAGTCCTCACTCTCTGGACATTTCTCCACTGCCACCTGTTCTTGAGCTGCACGTTGCTGTGTCTTCTTTTGATTAAAAAATGGTGTAAAACATTGAAAGGGTTTTAAATGCACTGCTGAACAGTGCCATTATGAACACTGAAGGCCAAAAATTAATTAATAAGTAAGTAAAAGAGTAACTCTCAATCACTAGACTCTTTAAAAACCAACCACAGATTGAAGTCAGAACTGGAGTTTCTATCTGCCTGGAACGAATTCCATTTATGACATCACACATTCTGCTAAGCTCCTCTGAGTGACAGTTCTGAACTATGAGAAGCAGCAAATGCTCATTCATAGCAACAGTGCAAATGAAACAAGTAATATAAAAATATAAAACACCTGTCCTGCCCCTTAATATTACACTGACAAAAATACACAGTTCATTCTATAACCAATAATGCAGAACAAGACACAGTGATTATATACTGACCTGTTGTGAACATTTGAATAGAGCAGTATGAAAATGCCTTCAATATGTGATCTTTACCCTTTGTGTGTTCTTTTAAAGTGGCAACCTCACATTTTTTCTCTTGATATCATCAATGACCTAAATTGTAATGCATAGACTGACTGCTAGAGACTGGATCCAAAAGAGACTCAATCCCATTGACTCCCCATGGTAAAATGCCTAACTATACAGCAGAGCAAAGTATGTTTACAGCCTGGTACAAAAATGTCTTTTTGTTTGGTTATAGTATTGTCCTTTATGAAAAGACTGAGGTTGTGATTTTTTTAGCTTATCAGTTTAAATTAAATGTAGCCCTAACATGCTCCATGATTAAGGTTGTGGCCATTTGAGTGACAGGAATCTGCTGCTCAACATCACATCACCTTAGCTAATTCCAGCTCCTGAACTGAGCAATGTTTGTGCTTTTGTTTTACATGTTTTTTTGTTTTTTTTTGGGGTTATCTTGATGATCAAACAATTAAAATGTCATGTTTTGTTGTTGATAATAATATGTCATGCTTTGTGGTTTTGTGAAGCTGTAAATTTTCATGCTGCAGTTAATGCAGTTGGATTAGCCAGCAGGACAATAAAAAAAGAAGTGATTCAATATTGTTTAAAAGCATGTTTATTATTAAAGTTTTTTTTTCTATTTTATTATTATTGATATTATTGTAGAAGTAGTATTTCATTATAGTTATGCAAACCTATGTTATAGACATTAACTAGTGCAGATTATTTTTTACAAGTAAGCTTGTATCAGAACCAAAAGTATTTAATTTTACTGTATGCATTTGTTTTTTTCAATGTCACATGTGGTAGCGCCCTAAAAATTTCATTTTTTTTAATGAAAGAAAGATGCAATAATTTTGTGTAACCGAAGCCAAACTGTCAACCATATTATAATAGACTTACTACGAGTTATGAGGGACGATAGCCGACATTTAATACTGAACCAGAATAAACGAATTCTTGACAACAAGTCATAACTATTAAAATGAATACATTAGCCTTAATGTATAGCTGCCAGTACACCTTTCATATTGTTTTACGATCTTGTGTGTGTACATGAACTTTTCATACACTGCTGCATTTGAACAAGCAGTTTCTTTGCTAATGAAAAAGCTACATGTATGTTACTTCATTACGTTTGTTCAGTGCGTTAAAATTGCTAAACATATTCAGTTTGTATTTATTGGTCCTACATTGCTTAAATTCAGTAGTTAATGTCTATATTAATACTGAGGTTTATTACAATCATCAGCTTAATCCAGAGCGTCACTGTGGTGCAGTGAGTAGCATGGGTCAGGGTCAGTTGGAGTTTCTGTGTGGAGTTTGCATGTTCTACACGTGTTGGTGTGGGTTTCCTCTCGGTGCTCTGGTTTCCCCCAAAGACCTGTGGTATAGGTAAATTGAATAAACTAAAAAATGTCCATAGTGTATGTATGTGAATGAGTTTTTTATGACACTGAGACTGCTGGGATTTAGCTGTAAATGCACCAATAAAGCTGTGATTTTTTTTACAGCATTTCGAAATCGCTCTTTGTCCATACTGGCATTTTTACTGCATTTCTGAAAACAATATCTGTCCACACTATACAACCTATACCTTATGATACATGGCCATTCACACACACTGGCTATGAGCATGTCTTGTTGGCATCCATACTTGTTGCCTGCCGGTTGTGTATTGCTCATATGTGAAGAGCTTGACCAATTGGGGAACAATCGAGTGATTGTGGATAGCCAGGCCTCTGTTATCAAAAGCTTTTAACCCTACCATTTTCAGAATAAAATTGGGTCTTCAGCGTTTTCAAAATGCTGTTTTTGCTAGTTAAAGAAGTCAGACTAGTGTGGATGCCAGGCGTAATCGAGTGATTATATGAGTAATTCAATTGATTCTTTTAAACACTGAAACAATTGGCTTTCTTAATCCGTGGAATCAGTTACTCAACCAATTAAAGTAAGCACATTCATTCAAGAAGAAAATAAGACGAGTATTTTTGTACTTTTTTTTCTTTCTTTTTGAGTATTAGAATAACTTTCTTAACCAAGCTGTTTATCATAAAAACAATTTTTTAAGTACAAGCTACTTTTTTATGTGTCATGGAATCTTTTGCTCAACTGATATCAGACACATAACAGGACATAACAGTTAAGCCATGAAATTCTCAAATAGTTCGTTCAAAAACCCAAACCAATCTGTTGAAATGCAAAATCATTTAAGAAACAAGTGACTTTCTTTATAAGTGAGTAACGAAATAATTTACTCAGACTATTCGTTTAAATGCAGAGATTCATTCGAGAACAAACCTAGTTCATCTACTCAACCAGTTAGTCAGAAATACATAGTCACCAGAAATAAAATGAGTGACTTTATGAGTGAGAAATTGAATCATCTACTCAACAATTCAATCAAAACAGATTCATTTTGGAATGACTGTCTGAGCGAGTCATGAATAGTTATTCAACTGATTTGGAATTATCATAACACTTAAACACAGCTTAAATCAATGTCTCAAACTATTAATTCACACACTCATGTAAAACATATCATGAAGCAGATTCATTTATAGGAATAAAAATGGCTTTTTGAGTGAGTCATAGAATTATTAACTCAGCCATTTCATTCAAACACACATTCATTCCAAAACACTGAAGGTACATTAAGAAACTGTCTAAATGACACGATGTTAATATCTTATTGTGCATTTCTTGTAGATGCATCAATTGTTTCTGCGTTGACTTTTGTTTGAAGCTATTTGTTTTTACACAGAGAGGTGGATACTCTCACATATTACTAGTACAACCTACCTAATCAACAGAGAAATGAACAATTGATTGGTTTGTGTGCAGGAGCCGGACCCTGAGGACCCCCGCCAACTTGTTTATAATAAACCTGGCCATCACGGATTTCCTCATGTGTGCCACGCAGGCACCTATCTTCTTCACCACCAGCATGCACAAGAGATGGATCTTTGGGGAGAAAGGTACACATAAACCTACATGGTTTAGAAAGATTTGGGAAGGTTTCTATGCAAAGTTTTTACGCATACATTTCACCTTCTTCAGCATCATGTTTAGGGGTGTAAAAAGATATATTGATGTCCCTTCAAGGACGTAGGTTTGCACTTGACATTGGTGTGGACGGGTGAATGAACATATATATATATATATATATATATATATATATATATATATATATATATATATATATATATATATATATATATATATATATATATATATATATATATATATGCTGCAATTAATTATTTAACTGCTATTAAAATACATTATTAATGAATATTCTCTTCACACAATTTAATAAGTTAAATAAATTGTCAGGCCCATAGCCAAGGGAGGTTTGGGTTGTTTGAAAGACCAAATGTTGGATTATTCATATTTTAAATTGTTTTTTATTTTATTATTCAAATGACCAAATTCTGACTGAGGAAAGTTGAATGTACTGGCCAGCTTTTTATTTGCCTATAGGTATCAGTTTTTAATTTAAAACAAGTTTTAACAGATTTCTAAAAAAAAATGTAAATGTAATAATAGATGATAATAAATGTGTATTTTAAAAATATAAAAACTGTAATATAAAATTTAGTTTAAATGCACATTTGTAAATAAACAAATTTAACTTAAAATAGTATGCTAAGCAATTTGACAAAATGGTAGGACATATTTTTGGTACATCAAAAAGTGTGGTTATGATGACCATCTAATATGATGAGTAGCTAATCCAGCAAAAATTTGTTCATAAAATGTCACTAAAATGCAGTATTTATACATCATAAATAGAAAATCAGGCAAATAACTGCAAAAAGGTTCAGTTTTTCAGAAAAAAAAAAAAACCATCCCTTTTAATAAACAGGCTATGGGCCTGATAGTGTAATGTTAAAAGAATGTTTGTTAACTTATAAAGAGAGAGTTCAATAAAGACTTTTGTTTATTTTAGCCATAGTGCAAATTAAACATGTAATATATATTATGCCTATACACAGGCTGTCTTTTTTTCTGATTTTTTCAACAGACATGCTACTCTGAGAGATTTGAGAACTGGCGGGGATCATATACTTTTACATGTAGCTGTTTATTCTGCAGTTAGTTTTCAGGACATATTATTTACAGACTATATCAGTCTTCAATAACGATAGACTGTGTGTTAAAGCAGGGAAAAAACATGAGCATTACCATCATAATGGACTCATTCAGTAGCGAACTTGCGTTTACGGTATGTGACTTACACTTTTCCTTGAAAAAACGTAATGACTACCTTATTTTTTTGCTGCCGCCATCCTTGCTTGTGTGTCTCACCCAACACATCTTATTCTTGCAGGGAAAAAAAACAATCCACCGTGTTTGGCGCTGCTTCTATCTAAACGCAGCAACACCCCCTCACATGACAGCAGGGAGAGGCACAGCCAATCAAAATGTCCATATGTGTTTTGAGTGCGAGAACGTTTTGAGGAGGGAACATCTTTTAACTTTTCTGCATGTCTAAGTTAACGTTGACAGCACGATTTTTTTTAAAGTGGATTAAATTATTGGTGTTGACATTTCAATGGTAGGTGGATATTTGTGGAGACGCATACCCTCCGTCCACCCTAAATCTACGCCCCTGTGTCCCTACAAAATGGCACATGTAAATTTTTGGGGTACTATTTTAATACTATTTATGGGCAATAGCTCATTTGCATTTAAAGATACAAACATGAAAATTTAATATTTTTGCTTACACCCAAAAAGTGTCCCTTTGGGCATGTTATGCTTTCTCAAAAGTGGTATCATATGACCCATTTAAAGGGGTAGTTCTCCCAAAAATGAAAATTACCTCATCATTTATTCTCCCTCATTTGGTTTTAAGCTTATTTGAGTTTCTTTCTTCTGTTGAACACACACACACAAAAAAGATATTTTGAGAATGCTGTTCGCTAGGACTCGCAGAGTAAATGACTGTAGATGTACTGCAGAGCATCTTTTGTGTTCAGCAGAGGAAAGAAACTTAAATAGGTTTTGAACAAGATAAGGGTGAGTAAATGATGGCAGATATAGCGGTTAATGCATAGATATTGTCTAAAATAAAACATGCTAGTCCATGATTTGATGTACTACTGTAATTTCGAATGATAATGAACAGAGTTAACATAAAGGATGTTGGATGACTTGATAGAATGAATCACTTGACAGGTTGAATGGGTTCAAATGAAGGATGGGTTGCCCTTGGAGACGGCCTTGGTTTCTCATTTCTGACAATGATTCATATCATTCTTCTGCATTTCTGACAAATACAACTGTTTTAATTTAGTTTTTTGATGGTCATCAATTGACAATTCATTCTTTAATAAGTGATAGAATTTTTTTTTTCTTTTGATTTTGAGCTGTCAATTTGTTCAAATATGACATCATGTTTTTGTGGTATTAGATGATGGAAGGCTTTTTTTTCCGTGAGGTGTTTTAAATGTCAGTTCCTATCAAGACCGAATCTTAATTGGCTTCATGAGACTTGACTGGTTTTGCTGCCGTCTTCTGCTTGAAGGTGCTCTTTGATTGTGGTTTATTGTAGTGACTGATGCTGATCTTTTGTGTTCAGGGTCTTTAGATGGCAGGCATGAAATTGTTGTTCCGCTCTTCCTTCTGTGGCAGAAAATCAGGTCACTTCAGGTGAAATCGCTCCATGGACTTCCGTTCATATTCATGTGAATACAGGACATGGAAAACTTAAGTTTGTGCAAAGTCATTTTGCAATTAGCTGTGTTTTAAGATTTCTCTAATCTTTTAATTTGCATGTTATGGAGACATGTGACCAATAAAAGATTGATACTTCACAGTTATAGTGACTATTGCAGTGTGCATAGAAATTTCGTGAGCTCAAAGTCTATTTTGACCAGATCATTAGTCTTATAGAGGAGAAGATGTTAAATCTAAGCACAGTTTCTTTGGAAAACAAAGAGGCAGAAATCATAGCCAGTGATATTCTGACCATTGGGTGAATCAGTATAAATCAGTGTCTCAAAATAAAATAAAATAAAATAGCTTAAATTAAAATAGAAATAGCAAAAAATAAGGCCAAAAAAATCAAGATATTTGAACTACTTTCAACATGTCTTTAAAATCTGAGATATAAGAGAAAGACCTTTTACAATACTTTCTTTAATCTCTCTGTTTTATCTGAGTAATGTCTGAACTGTATTACTCTCATGTTCTCACCAAGTCTAATTTTTATAGTGTAATTTTAAAATTAGACTGTGAAACATATGTATGTTAAGCCAAGCTCTAAAGTGTGTAATAAGGTATATATTTTTAAAATCCTCATTTAATTCAGACAGAAAATTTGAAAATATATGCCAACCTTTAAAAAACTTAATTTTTAGTATAATCAAAGAGATATATGCACCTTCACCAAAATCCCAGATACTTCAATTAATTCAAAAAGCTATCTGGAAAAAAACATATGGAGTGAGTGGTCCAATCCAAGTATTTATAAGAGACACAATCATTTTCTAAGATTTAACTAGGATTCTATTCACATTTAAGCACTGAACAATGCTTATAGCATTTAAATTGTCATGGATGCTCAAACATGCGTGCTTGAAGCATGAAAATCAATGGGGTTAAATTTTGAGTATCATTTTTGAGCTTCTGAAAGAACCAATGGTTTGTTCTCATGTATCATAAATCAACTGTGTAACTTCATAAGACTTAAATTGATTCATATTTATTTATTTGGACACATTGTTATTTAAGCAATATTAATTAAATAATACACTAGTGGAAACGTTATAGGTCCTAGATTATTGTTCTAAACAGTGAATTAGCATGAATTCAACGAATGTCAGGTACCTCCAATCTTAACCCTTAATAGAGTTATCCAGCAGCTAGCTGTCTGCAACTCTCACATGGTCGCATGGTCTCTGCAACTCTCACATTTTCTCCCACTAAAGCTAAGCAGGGCTGGGGGTCCTTCAGTACTTAGATGGGAGACCACATGGGAAAGCAAGGTTGCTGCCGGAGGTGGTGTTAGTGAGACCAGCAGGGGGTGCTCAATCTGCAGTCTGTGTGGGTCCTAATGCCCAAAGAACCAAGGTCCTGACTCTCTGTGGTCATTAAAAATTCCAGAATGTCCTTTGAAAAAGAGTAGGGGTTTAACCCCGGCATCCTGCCCAAATTTGCCCATTGGCCTCTGTCCCATCATGGCCTCATAATCATCCCCATATCATAATTGGCTTCATCTCCTCTCCACCAATCAGCTGGTGTGTGGTGTGCGGTCTGGCGCAATATGGCTGCAGGTGGATGCTGCACACTGGTGGTGAATGAGGAGATTCCCCCCCAAAATGTGTAAAGCACTTTGAGTGTGCAGAAAAGTGCTATATAAATGAAAGGAATTATTAATTATTAATGAAGCACTCATTAAATACTCATCAGAAAAGGCCATTTTACTAGGGGTTATTACGAATCTTTTCAACATTTAAGATCAAACATTTTGTCTTTAAATTATTGTAATAATTGCAAAGTAACTTCATTGACACTGAATTGTAATCAGTGTCAATGAAGTTACTCTATATGATTCCTCGCCCAGTAAAGGGTTAAAGCAGTGACACATCCAGTGTCATAAATGTATCCTCCTGATAAACAACTGACAGTTCTCCAATAAAAAAAATAATTTGTAATGGCAGACACCAAACTTTATTATGCAATTTCCACTCAACAGAGTTTAGTACATTGAAGGCATCTGCTCCATTGACTTCCACAAAAAAGAACAGCCTCTGGTAACCCTGTTGGCATCCTGATGCGTTACGCTGTTCTGAGCTGAGCTTGAAGGCTCCATTTTGGAGAAGGGGATTTAACCAAGTTTCAATTAGTAGAAAGAGTTAAAAATGCTTTTCTTCCTGTTTGGCTGCACTATATTGTAAAACCGGGCACAAATTTGAAGACCATCATTTCATTCATGAAAACGTCCTCCTGAAAGCTTTCACAATCAACCACAACTCACAAAAATGCTCTCTTGCAGGATTAACCTGAAAATACATAATCTACCTGACAAGGTGTGAGAGACGACATCCTATCGTGTGAGAGGATTATCTTCAATAACAGATGCTTCTGTTTTGTAATTACTGAAGTGCATCCATTAAAGGTGTCCTGAGAATTCAAGCAGTTATTATAAATCAGACTATTGCTTTGATTCTTATTCTGTTGTTAACATACACACAACAAAACAGGTGTGTATGGATGTTGAGGAGGTGTCAGACTGTGTGTGTATTGAGCGTAATGATTTCAAATCACCTGTTTCTTTGCTCTCCACAGGTGGGTCTTCTTCTGTTTGACCTGTTTTAGTGGAGACCTCATTTTTGTCTCTCACAGGATTTGTGTTTTTGTGATGTACTATAGGTTTCACTTAGAACAGTACTGTTACTAGGATACCATCATATGCATTTGGACGCGTGGGGTTGACAAAGTTCATTTAAATCAGTGGTTCATTAGTGGACCTCAGCAATCTTCTATGGGGCGATTTTACAGCAAGCGCTAAATCATTATCTATATATAAACGATTCCTTGTTGCACTTCATTCTAAAGCGTTTAAGTGGCCAAATTGAATTGAATGTATATGTAATTGCTTTTTATGGGCAGAATAAATTATATATTGAAATCTTTCTGGTATGTGTTTGCGGCACACAAAATATAGTTGTAAGCTCAACAAATAATAACTTGACTTGATTTTAATTGATTTTTCTGATGAATCATCAACTGCAACCCAGTTATCACGAATACTGCAGAAAACCTTGTGGAACAAGCATGGACCCAAGATTGTCACAAAAACCAGTCAAGTTTAGTGAAGGAAAATCATGGTTTGGGGTTACATTCAGTATGGGGCGTGCGAGAGATCTGCTGAGTGGATGGCAACATCAACAGCCTGAGGGATCAAGACATTTGTGCTGCCCATTGTGAAGGCAAATTCTTTAGCAAGATAGCGCTCCTCGTACTTCAGCCTCCATATCAAACTTCCTGAGAGCAAAGAAGGTCAAGATGCTCCAGGATTGGCCAGCCCAGTCACCAGACATGAACATTATTGAGTATGTCTGGGGTAAGATAAAGGAGGAGGCACTGAAGATAAATCCAAAAAATCTTGATGAACTCTGGAAGTCCTGTAAGGACACTTTTTTTGCCATTCCAGATGACTTTATTCATAAGTTATTTGAGTCATTGCAGAGATGTATTGATGCAGTCCTCCAAGCTCATGAGTCATGCACAGTAGTAACTATTTTTTTCCACTGCACCATGACTTTATATTCTATACTGTACACTATTTATGTTAAGTGACAAGACTTTTGTCTAAGCAAAGTCAGACTTTACTGTCCTAATGAAATAAATCTAAATTAAGGCAGGATCATATTTTATTTTGGTAAAATAAGCGTAATCAAGAGGACTTTGCTTTTCATATAAGCCACTTCTGACACCAAAGGATCAACTAGAAGTTGTCAAGTTATTATTTGTTGTTCCTAAAACTTGGATAAGCCACAAGACTTTTGTCAGGTAGTGTATCTTCATGTTCATATTTATGCAGTAATTATTAAGTAACAGAAATGTGTTCGAATAATAAACATTACAATACAATGTTGATTGATAAATATAAATATTGCACTACAGTGTTTTAAAATTTTACTAAAAGTTTATTTGTAGTCTGTATATATTATTTATTTTATTTCCTCATTGAGTAATGTCTGTTTCATACTCTACACGAGTTATTTGTTATTTGTTTTTGTTGAATTAATTATTCATTCATGCATTATTATTAACAGCTTCAATTAAATGTATGTTGTTAAAATCATTGGTGAAACGTTTCCAAGTAGCTTAATTTCTGGTCCCTGAACTAAAATGCAACCGATTAAGGCTGACCGTACACAAATCTGGTTAGCAACAGATGTCGAGGGACTGCGGTAACTAAAGAAAAACATTCATTGTATGATTTTTAAGGCCTGATTATTTAAATGAAGCAGTGGCACAGATGTCGGCCATCAGATGGAGCCAGTGGCGGTCTGTGTTTGTGCTAGCCAAGAGTCTCCAGGCCTAAAATCTGCTTCACACTGTCTCAACATTTCAAGTTTGCTGCTGGACGTGGAATCTAACATAAATTTAAATTCTAACCCAATGAACAGCACTGACCCGTTCAATAATGCTAGAAATGTCATATCTGTGTGAACTGTGCTTGCTTCCGGACTCAATTCATTTTGTTCCTCCTGTGTGTCCAGGTTGTGAGTTGTATGCGTTCTGTGGGGCTTTATTTGGCATCTGCTCCATGATCACGCTTATGGTTATTGCTGTGGATCGATACTTCGTGATCACGCGACCGCTGGCCTCCATCGGTGTGCTTTCTCAAAAGAGAGCTCTTCTTATCCTCCTTGTAGCCTGGGCATATTCACTCGGCTGGAGTCTGCCACCTTTCTTTGGCTGGAGTGAGTGAAGTATACAGTATCTACTGTTTTATCATTGTGAACTCACCAAACTTTAAAAAAATTATTATTATTTATTTATTATTTTACAATATAACAAACAGTACAGTTGACAAAAAGAATATTCCGCGTTAAGTAGCATCAGAGTATTCACATATAAAAACATATACATCAACAAATCCAGTTTATGTTACTAGATTAAAACAGGAATCAAAATTTTTTAAGTGTGTTTTCTAACAAAGGCCACATACATTGATGTTATATCTAACAATGGCCTTCATACATTATTGTGACCTAAATTAATAATTTAACCCAAACGTGAAAATGATGTAATTATTTCCTCACATCATTTGTTTTATTCAGTCATGTCAATTCTCTGAGACTTTCTTAGGAACACAAAGATAATATTTTGAAGAGTATTGCTAAGAAAACATTTTTGTGACTACTATTCACTCCCACCGTAGTGATTAATGCTTAACTAATGCATTGGTAACTCTTAGTTTATGTATGACTAATGTATCCCCGGTTTCTGAGATAAGAATTAAGGCTAGTCCTAGACTAAATTGCTTGTATGGGCTGTCTTAAAGGGGTAGTTCACTGAAAAATGAAAATGTACTCATTCTCAAGTGGTTCAATGTGTTTATGAGTTTCTTACTTCTGCTGAACACAAAAGAAGATATTTTGAAGAAAGCTGAAAACCTGTAACTGCTGATATCTGAAAACTGGACTGACACCGTTTTAATTTACTTGAACTTCTAATTTTGTTAAGCTGCTTTGACATAATCTACATTGTAAAAGCCCTATAGAAATTAAGCTGAATTGAAAATGTAACAAATACTCTGGAATTCAATGGTTGCTGGATTCCAAGATTTTTCAAAATACCTTCTTTTGTGTTTGGCAGAAGAAAGAAACTCAAGAGTTGAAATAAATAAAGGGTGAGTAAATTTTTGGGTTCATTTTTGGGTTAACTACCCTATTAACTAAAAATAACCTGCAGTGACAAGCAATTTCAAGACACACAGCAGTATCAGTATATCAACTCATTTTTATGAAAGCTGCTTAATTACCTAAAGTAGTGATGGGCTAGTTCTGGCTTAAATTAAGCTTTATTTGTGAAAGCAGACCTTAAAGAGCTAAACCATTTATTTGAGAGCAATATTATTCTTTTTCCACTTCTTTTAATGTGTAATACTGCTGTTTGAGAATGAACAATTCTGTAAAATTGCAATGCAGTAAAGTCCTCTCCAAAGGGAGTAAAGTCCCATTCACATTACCAGTGACATGCAGTAAAGCACCATGATCCCATAATTAATTTCAGTGGAAAGCTGATGATTTTTACAGACATTGACAGTGATCGTTGGTCAACACATATTATTTGTATGATGTTTCAAATTGTCACTAGACACCCTGAATGTTGAGAATAATTTACTTTATGTAAAAGAACTTAGAATATTACAAGCAATAAATAATAGATTGAACGAGTGTGTCATTGGAGCTCACAATTCACTGTCTGGTGTGCAGTAAAATAAGTGACAGAGATATTACTGTGGGTGTTACTGTTTTATATGATTGACTGTCACTGGATATGTGGATATAATAAATTAATGCACAGAAAGAGATGGTTTAGCAGTTTAACTCATATGTTGATGTTTGTTTTAATTAGTTTAGCACTGATTCAGTTCATATTACAGTTCACACTTCATAATGTTCATTATTAAGGACACAAAATGACATTTGTTTTTATTTAATTCTAATATTATAAAATATGTTATTTTATGTTATTATAAAATATGTTATTTTATGTTATTATAAAATATGTTATTTTAAAATATGAGCTATGTTTTGACAGCATGTGACTGAGTTCATCATTGATTTATTTTAGTAGTTTAATGAAACAAAACTCTATTATTCTTTCAATATTTCCTTGTCAAATAGGAATATATATATATATATATATATATATATATATATATATATATATATATATATATATATATATATATATATATATATATATATATATATATATATATATATATATATATAATATATATATATA
>NC_079447.1:30202399-30267587 GCF_903798145.1 Danio aesculapii | reverse complement strand
TTGCTGTACATCTTGGCATAAGGGTTTTGAAGAGCCAATTGATTTAGTATGTCTTGAATGTGTTGTTACAGGCCTTAGGTGGGTAGACAAGGGTGGAATGGGTGTCGGGGACTCACTGGAGCAGCCACTAGAGGATGGAGTGGAGGAGTCTGGAATGTGCAATAACAAAAAGATTGAAGCTGGTTAATTTGTGATAACACAAGGTTAATATGTACATTGCTGTGTGTACAGATTTTATATTTCAATACAAATTTTGTCTGAATCCGAGATGTCCAAGCCTGTTTCTGGAGGGCCACAGTCCAGGAAAGATTAGCTCCATGCTCAATAAAAACACTAAACCCTGCTAATCAAGGCCTTCAGAATCAGAATCACTATACTTACTGGGTAAGTAACTAAGTTCTACAGGATGTTAGCCCTCCAAGAGCAAGATTGGATACCCCATACAAAGGATACAACTTATCCAAACAGTTATCTTTAGTATTTGTAATTCAGATTAACTGAAACAGTAAATGGTGCTGGGCATGTTTTAATTATTTTTTACCCGAAGATTTTATCCTGATAAACGTAAAATAAGGACATTATCCTTCTTAATCTAGGTGGCTGAACTAATAAATTACAGCATTCACGCCAAGATATTGGGTTTGATTTTCAAGTTAAATTCACATATTAATAAAACTACAGCTTGAAGCTGTTTGGGAAAAAAAGTATGTGCAGAAAGGATAAAATGCAATATGACGGAGATGATTTATTCTCCCATACCTGAATTTAAAACACCTACACACAATAAAAAACTCATCCTAAAAATAATCTACATGATGGACATTTAAATTAAAGATAAACAGATTCTCAAAAAGGGAAACAAACAAAAAAAACATAAACCCACAGCTGAATCAAAGATAACAAAATCATGTAGAAGTAACAAAATCATAAAAAAAAACATTACAATAAAGAGAAAGTGTAGCACATTGAGAAATTATGACAAAGCAAGTAGCCAAGTTAAATAGAGAAGTTAACACCTAATGTCATGGTATGGAGGATGAGACTTGTTTGCATATTGGATTAAGCACTCATTATGAGGCAACAGCTTGTTTACATGAAGAGGCCAATGAAATAGGAAGGACAATCCTTTCAAAGAGCTGGCTCGTGGGAGTCTGAGTTAGGCATTTCTAAGAATTTCACACCTTTTGTTTGTTGGTCTTCAGAGTGGGACCCAAACAGGAACTCCCATTTGGCCCGAGCAATCTTCTGAGAGTGTAAGGAAGGCCTCTCCAAAAATGTTGCATTTTCAAACTACAACCCAAAATGATTTAATCAGACATCATCACCACACACTGAATCTGAGCATGAGATGATAAAGATGCGTAACAAGAAGGTAAACTTACCTGTATGGCAGTGTTTTCAGAGTCAGAACTCTTCTGGCTGGTTCTGCTAGATATCTCAGAGGATATGTGTTTTTTTTCATGTAGAGTGCTCTCCACAAGACTACCTGTGACTCCACTGGAGCTCTGTGATGCTGTACCACTCCAATCCTTTTTAGCCCGATTGTGACCTTTCATCTCACTGTGTGGCACTGAAACACTACAATGGTTGTCTTGAGAGCCTGGTGTAGTTGGACTATTCCTCTTTTGATTGTTTACCTCCATCAAGCTTTCCTTGTCTCTGGTAAAGCATTCCTCTAATCCATGTTTTTGCTGAGATGTCCAGGTGCAGATGTCTCTGGGTTAGGCCTTGTGAAAGATCTCCTGATGCTGTCCGGACTGTCTTTGTGACTTCTGAGTGTATCATGGAGCCGGCCATCATAGGTAGGTGTATGATTGTCTCTTGTGTACTGGGTATGGTAGGTGCCGATGCAAAGTGGGGCTGTCATTTCCCACCAGCTGTATTCTCTCTATCCGTGGTCACGTATGGGAGATGATGAAATTACATCAGATCGATTCAACCTTGCTGGAGCTGCGGGAGAAGTACTTCCAATGTTGGGCAAAAGAGGGGTCGTCTGAAAAAATTGATGACCTGTCTTGACAGAATTTATTTCCTGTTGTGCTCATGAACAGGAAGATTGCAGTTAGAGTGTGATTGTGCTTCAGGGCCCTGAGGCCCTCTTGAATGTCCCCTCTGGGGACTGTCAGACCTCACTGTGTCTGTTGATGATGGGGTTGGGGATGGAGACCTCCTGGCTTCCATAAGTACAGAGAGTTTAGTGGCTTCCTCTGCTAATTTACGAGCTGTGTCAGGACTTGTTGCTGGGGATATGTTCCTCTTTTCGCTCAGTTGATTAGCTCCCTTTCTACCTTAGTTTTGGAGTTGGCCAGGTGGAAATTAACTCTAGGGGATTGCCGTGGACTTTCACTCATGGAATGACTGATTTGTTGATTACTGGGAGATTGAGTTGCAATCTTAGCTGGTAGTTCATGTTGAATAGCTGTAGGCTTACAAGATGGTAAATTCGGGCGAAGCCTAGAACCTTGCACTCTTTGGTTTGAGACCTCCTGAGTGTTTACAGTTGAATTTGACATGGTAAAGTAGGCTTGTTTGGCATGGTTTGACAGTTGATCTGTAGCAGGGCTCCTAGGAAGTCTATAAAAACGAACTGTTCCTCTCATGGTCCATGATTGTTGCTTTAGTAGGCAAAGTCCTAGAACTGGATGGTATCACTGGTGACCCAGACCAAGACCTACAGCGACGTTGCTCTGATTTCCTGATGTCATGACCTCTATCAGGACAGTTGCCTGCCAGTTTTTGTCTTAGCTGTGGGGAACCAAATTCATCCAATGCCTTATGAGTTGCTTCTCTGGCAACATCTAGAGTAGCCCGTCTAAAGCTGGGACTACCTACATGTGGGTTCCCCAAACCGTGACTAAGTTGTTTTGAATTACAGTTGTTCATGGACTCAAAGCTATTAAACCACACTGGGTCACTGAGCCTTTTCTTGAGGTGCAAGGGGGTTGCTCGATCCTCCATGGTTTTTTTGAAGGGATTCTGAGGTTCATTTTGGCACAAAGAGCTATACTGACTCTCTACAGATTTAATTTTAGCTTTTTCGATATAACTAAAAGTGGCAATAGATCTCCTCCCTTCATCTCCTCCCTTCATTTTAATTGGGCTGCAAGCCTTACGAGTTCCACTAGGAGTAGGAGGGGCAGTAAACCGTCCTGAGAAGTGAGGTTCTCTACCAAAGGAGTAACGTTCAGAAGGAGAACACACCAAGTGACATTTGTTTCCAGTGGTTCCTGTTTGAAGGACAGAAAGTAGCTGGCTTATCTCATCATATGGTAGATTTTTTTGGTCTTGGGTCATCGATTGGTCTGAGTCAAGTCCTGGATGTAGCTGAAAACTTACAGAGTGTCTAGATGTTGATTTACAGGAGGCCAGGCTCTGGGTGCTGCTTCCACCTTTATGCAGGACTCCACGTGGGGATATCCGGCCATGTGGGGCATTGGGGCCAACAATCTGAGATTGTTGAATGATGTCTGGTGCTGCCAACATAAGGGAATCTGTTTTCCTCCACACATCCCAGGTCTTTCCCCTCTTCATCAGGAACAGATCTCACCTCTACATAAAGGTGCAGAATTTTACCTGACTGAGACATGGCTGACAGAACAGCAGCCTGTAGATCTGTCCTATAGCACAACACCTGTTGTCCGCAATTGATTAATGATGCTGGTCATCGTGTTTGCTCTTGAAGTTTGTTCCTTTTCACATCTTAGAGAGAGAGTAATATAAATGACTCCAGCATTATCTTCAAGATCACCTATAAGAGACAAATAAGAAGAGCATTTAAACTCAAACTTTACATTAACTGTTGGAGCAGGTTTAATCAGTTAAGAAATTAATCTCCAGGTTTTGTGACCCATTTTCTTTTCAATAATATCAATAATGTATTGCACATTAAGTAGATCAGTCAGATTTTCTAATCAATCAAACAAGTTATACAGTGTCATTCATGCATTATGGTATATGCTAAACTTAGAAACATGTGATAGTTTACAGTAGCTAAACTTATTTGAAGTGACACTTAAAAAGGAAGAAACTGATATCAAATATTGATCAAAACTGATATCAAATATTGTGAAAAGACAATTGTATGCTAACTACATTAGTGCTTGTTTGCTTATACTGTCCTCCTTCAAACCAAGCTGAGTGTGTTTACTAATGGCAAGAGGAACTAAATGTGTGACATGCTAATTAAAGAATGTAAAGCAAGCTCCGTAACTATGTAAGCACCTCAGAATTGCTGCTGGCTCTCTCACTCCCTCTTCATATTACTGTATACACTGCAGTGGTGACTAAAATTTACTGTAGCTCCCTTAGAGATACTAACAAGTACTTGTCTTTATGCAATTTATGAACAAACTTAGATGAAAAAATATTATAAAAGATCTAAAGCTTAGATGTGATAAGATGGTAGTCATGCAACTCACATGCAAACAAGCTATGACCCTTGCTTGTTAACTAGATGGAACCTGCAGTCAAAACATATTTTGGAAGCTACGAAGAACCCCATATGCTACAAATCCATCTCCTCTTATCCCTTTAGAAAAGCCTAAATATCTGCAGTCACCTTTATAACACCGCAAAGTCAGTTTATATTAAATGAAATCAACCTACTGCATATCCCAATAGCTCAGAGAAGAGACAAGGTTCATCGTTACAAACTGCCTTCGAGATTCACTCTCTTTGATTCACATTAGCCAGTCTAACCCCTTACATGCTAGTCTGACACAGCTGTTTGTGTTCTGTTGGCTCTTCTGAGAGCAGAGAAGTGTGGCTGGACGTGTGCCAGGTGTTGCGCTCAATTGATTGAGTTGTATGCACCCTGCATCATGACCACCGCTGCAGTTGTGTGGGAGGAGGTGGGGAAGGATAGTGCATCGTTTTCCCTCAGAAACCACACACTTGTACTGTATATGTTTCTCCTTCTTTCATGTTCTTTGCACCAAACAAATACTCATCACTGCTACAAATAATACTACTGAGTCAAACCCTACAGACAGGTAAAGCAACTAATACCTCAGATAACCTTCAGCTTTAATTGTAGTAATTATGAATGACTGAAATGTTTGGATGTAAAGCAGGTTTCACAGTCTAATTTACTCTAGTCTTTACATTTTTCAAGGTAACATGCGACAACTTGAAATTGGTTCCCCTTTAATCAACTATTTTGTTCAAATTTCTTAACTGAAAGATTATGTTGACGTTCATGACATTGTCAGATATTTGTGATAATTCATTAATTTATTCATTTATTTTCCTTCGCTTTAGTCCCTTTATTTATCAGGGGTCACCACACCGGAATGAACCGCCAACTAATCAAGCATATGTTTTACACAGCGGATGCCCTTACAGCTGCAACCCAGTACTGGGAAACATACATACACACTCATTCTTACTCATACACTATGGCCAATTAGATAATTCAATTCACCTATAGCGCATGTCTTTGGACTGTGGGGTAAACCGCAGCACCCAGAGGAAACCCACGTGAACACGGGGAGAACATGCAGACTCCACACAGAAATGTCAACTGACCCAGCCGGGACTCGAACCAGCAACCTTCTTGCTGTGAGGCAACAGTGCTAACCACCGAGCCACCATGTCACCTATTTGTTACTACAATATATTTAAAATAATAAATAATAATAATAAAAACTATTTTTGTTACACAAATAATGTTTATGAGGTCCTATTTATTACAGCTACATCAATTAATACAAAATTATTTGACATGAAGGAAAACATTTGATATATTTTAGTTATTGATTTACACAACACTGATGTTTTGGGGCTCTAAACACACAGATATTTGAAAACAGTTTTTTTTTTTCTTCATTTTGAAAAGTTTTAAAATGACGTTTTTTTGTGAAATTGACACCACCGTTGTTTCCATGTAGTGAAGTGCATAAATTAGATTTGATTAAAAAGTTTAGTTGCATCATTCGTATATCTATTAAATGTTCTGTCCATGATCAAGCAAAAGTACTTGACAAACAAATAAAAGATGTAATACAAAACTGTAAATACAGCATTGTTATCTCCTAGCCTGAGTTCTGCTTTTCCTAAATGTACAATTTCAAATATATATATATATATATTAATGAGCTTTCGTATCTTCAAAAGTCCCACAGACTACAAAGAAGAGGTGGTGTAAGTATTTCAGTCTATTTTTTAGTCAATCACTTTCATTAATTACTTTCTCAGTCATTTGAATAACAAGAATACCATTTAATTTCTGCAATCTCTAAAAATATTTTTTAATTATTAAGGAAAGCACATAATTATATATCTGCTTTCCGTTACGCAGGCAATTTAGACCTACTTTTTTAGTACTGTGGCTAATAGGATTCCTCCAACCCCTCCTCCTGTCCTCACTCCTTTAAATGTTACATGAACAGGCACATAGAAAGCAACATAGTCAAACCCCTCCCTTTACCTGTCAACTCCCCTCTCAACTGTCCCTTCCCATCCGCCACACTGCAGCAGTGGGGACGCAGTACATTCCCTCCTTCAGAGTCTTCAGAAAAACAGCCTATTCATTTGAATGTCTCTGTGCCTCCCTCTGTTCTCCACAGAAAATAAAAACAGCTCTGGCCTGCCTTACTGGCTCACACATACTGGATTTACACCACCCACATGACTTAGTGCGTCTTCTCCAATGCCCCTGCCTCCCCCCACACAGAAAACCTGTCTTAGCTCAACAGAACTTCCTGCACTCACCCTGCCAATCATGCTCTTAAGACACGCCCCATTCCAGAGACCAGCCAATCGGGTACTCTGTGAAGTACTGCATGAACTGCAGGAACAGTGACAGATGGCAAAAGGTTCAGCTCACTCTGCAGAAGGGGACGAGGCCAGAGGGAAAGCCCCTTGTAAGTAGACTTATAGAGTAACAGGAGTTGAGGAAAGGCTGCTGGGATTACAGCAGGTGATCTGACCAGAAACAAACAATCCTTAGTCTAAGCAAACACACTCTCACAGAAAAATCTATTTAAAGTACATCACATATAGATGCCATTCATTCTCTGTCATTTTTAAATGTCATAATAATCCTTCATAGTGAAAAGGAATGTGGCAGAATCATAATGATTAGCTGTACTAGCATACATGTAAATTATTAGCTACTTACTGATTAACTGTAACTGTCAACAACACAATGCCCCAGCACGCACTGTGGCCTTTTTTATTTCTTTTATTCTATTATTATTTTTAATTGGCTTTTTGAAATAGTTGGTGTATTCTTTAGACTTTGCTAAATGTAAATTAATAATTAAAGGGATAGTTCATCTAGATCATCGCTTATTAATTGAGAAATGTCTGTATTGTTGCTTTTTCTCCCATTTAATGGAAGATTGAGAATGCTGCAGTGTTGTTTGGCCTCCAACATTATCTCTCCTTTTACTTTATATACGATACATATTTTTTAAAATATTATGTGTGCGTGTGTTTGTTCCAGATTTACAGGGTTGAAACAAAAAGAAGGTAAGTAAATGATGAATGCTGTCATGAGTGCAGTCAGGACTGTTTGCCGGGACTGTGGATTAAATGAAAGAATGTTGTAAATAACGTTCAGTTTCTTTCACAGACTAGTTATTTAGCTTCATAATACTTCAGTGTATCTTCAAGAACCGCAACTATTAAATTAGTTTTGCCAGTGTATACTTCTAGGTCTTAAAGTGCTGGTAATCATTGACATGTATGAGTTACCAATATGAGCTAGAAATCTTTAATGTTCTACTGAAGGGCTAATTAACAGCAGATTTACACCTTTGGGTGAACTATACCTTTAATCATGCTTCTTAACAGCTTAGAGATATGGCATTATGCTTTTGCATTCCTTTTAAAAAGCTGTGATTTTACTATCCAACTTATTTTTCACCAAAGAGCAAGTGCGTCCATTGTAGCGTAATGTGTCAAGATGTCCGGTTTAATTCACTTCCATTGAATTCTGGCCATTCAAAACAGCTTGTTGTGCTGTTTCATGTTGCAAACTGGTATTTTCTTAGCATTTTTATGTAATGTATTGTCATAAACACACTGCATTGTAGCACTGTCTATTATCATTTGTTATTCCCATAGAAGCTAATTAATTAGAACTGACAGAAAAAGAGCTTACTTCTGCATTGGAAAATAAGATTGATAGAATGACCTAAGAGGTCATATTTTTGTTTCTTTATCAAAATATAAGGAGAGATATTTTAATTAAACAGACAAACATATCTTAATGTAGCTCTTGGCAGGATTGAGCCTCAGCACTGTGATATACTGAAGACTTTTAATGAGTCGCTCAAATATTTCATGCATTCAGCACAATATATGGGCTAACAGCACTGACTTTGCTGCCTCAAGAGGATTGTGTTACATAAATCAGCAAAACTTCAAGAGTCAATGCAGTGGCCTAGTAGATAGTGCATGTGCTGTAGACATGGTAAGATGTAGGACACTGATTCATACTCCTTCCCTACAATTTGATTGGCCCTCTCACTATATATCTACATAATTATATACTGTAATATACAGTTATGACTTTGTTTTTTGTTTGAAAACCCGACAAACAATTACAGAGAGAATCTGAGGCATCTGATATTTCACTATATTCACGGTATTTCACTGATAAGAAAATGAATGCTTTTGCTTCTATTCATTTCTCATTCAGTTGTTAATGTTGTTAATGAGTTGTTTCTCATTCAGTTGTTAACACTAAATAATAGTAACTCAGTATCATTATTTTTTGTTATAAAAAATGCTAAATTATTTACTAAACACAAACCATTCACAATTGCTAAATTGGGCTAAAACAGAAGGCTCTGAGTAATACTGAATGAAGAGCCATTTGGGAGACTCAAGGGCCAGCTCTACAGTGTATCATGTGTGCATATGTATGGAGTGTATCATGTGTGCATATGTGTATGTATAGAGTGTATCATGTGTGGATATGTATAAAGTGTGTCATGCGTGTATATGTATAAAATGTATAGTGTGCATATGTATCTGTATAGAGTGTATCATGTGTATATGTATAGAGCGTATCATGTGTGCATGTATAGAGTGTATATGTATAGAGTGTATCATGTGTGCATATGTATGAAGTGTATCATGTGTGAATATGTATATGTATGTAGCGCATCATGTGTGTATATGTATAGAATGTATCATGTGTGCATATAGATAGAGTGTATCATGTGTGCATATGTATAGAGTGTATCGTGTGCATATGTATAGAGTGTATCATGTCCTTTGGTTGTATGGGTTCATCAACTGCCAGTAGTTTAGTGGTTACGTGACTCAACTTTCATGCCAGATACCCGGGTTCTATCCCAGACTCTGTGCATATGTATGGAGTGTATCATGTGTGCATACTATATAGTATATAGAGTGTATCGTGTGTGCATATGTATGGAGTGTATCATGTGTGTATATGTATAGAGTGTGATGTGTGCATGTGTATTGTGTGTATATTTATAGAGTGTATCACATGTGCATATGTATGGAGTGTATCATGTATGTCATCAACTCCCAGTAGCTCAGTGGTTACGTGACTCCCCTTTCATGCCAGAGACCTGGGTTCTATCCCAGACCTTGACGTGTGTATATTTATAGAGTGTATCATGTGTGCATATGTATGGAGTGCATCATGTATCCATATCTATGGTGTATATCATGTGTTTGCATATGTATGAGACCTGGTTGACCAAAGAATGGAAATTCAGTCAAGAGACCGTCCCTGCCAAAAATTAGCTCCTTTGAGTTCTATGCAGTCACCATTATCCACCCCTTCTACATAAATGTGGTTGTCATCTACCGCCCACCGGGTACATTAGGTCACTTCTTAGATGAACTGGATGTTCTCTCATCTTTTTCTGATTATGACACTCCCTTGTTGGTGCTAGGTGACTTCAACATTCACATTGAAAGACCTCAAGCTGCTGACTTCCAGACGCTTGCCTCTTTTGACCTCAAAAGAGCACCTACTTCTGCTACTCACAAATCATGCAATCAGCTAGACCTTATTTACACTCGACATTGCTTCACTAATCAAACACTAGGAACTCCACTACAAACATCGGATCATTTCCTTCTGTCTCTCAACATCCACATTACTTCTGAGCCACCACACACTCCAACTCTAGTTGCCTTTCGCAGAAACCTACGCTCTCTCTCACCCAATAGACTATCCACCATTGTTTCTAACTCTCTTCCTCCATATTGCAAACTCTCTGCACTTGATACGAACAGTGCCACTGATACACTCTGCTCCACACTAGCATCATGTCTAGACAGACTATGTCCTCTTACATCCAGGCCAGCCCGTGCCAGTCCTCCTGCACCCTGGCTCTCTGATGTTCTCCGTGAGCATCGCTCAAAACTTCGGGCTGCAGAGAGAATTTTCGCGAAAAACTAAAAATCCTGAACAGCTCATAACATACCAAACTCTTCTGCAAAGCAGACATACTTCCGTCAGAAAATCAACAGTGCCACCAATCCTCGCTTAATTTTTAAAACATTTTCCTCCCTCCTCTATCCTCCTTCTCCACCCGCATCCTCCACACTCACTACTGATGACTTTGCTACATTCTTTTTCACAAAACTGCAAAAATCAGTGCTCAATTTGCTGCACCTACAACAAACACGCAAGATACACCACCAACACAACACACACTCACCTCTTTTTCCCAGCTCTCTGAGTCTGAGGTGTCTGCTTGATCCCATTCCCTCTCATCTCTTGCAAGCCATTTCTCCTGCAGTCATACCAACACTGACTCATACTCATCTGGTCTTCATACCAGAGACCCGGGTTCTATCCCAGACCATGACATGTGTGTAAATGTATAGAGTGTATTTATCATGTTTGTATAGAACATATCGTGTGTGTAGTGTATAGAGTGTATATTCTGTGTATATGTATAGAGTGTATCATGTGTGCATATGTATGGAGTGTGTATATGTATGGACGGTTTCGTGTGTGCATATTTATGAAGTGTGTCATGTATACATACAGTATGTATCATGTGTGTATGTATAGACTGTATCATATCCTTTCGTTGAATGGGTTCAGTGGCTCAGTAAGTATGTGACTTACATGACTCACACCAGAGATCCGGGTTCTATCCCAGACCATGACATCTATGTGTATAGAGTGTATCATGTGTCCATAAAGTATGTATAGAATATGTCGTGTGCATATGTATGGATTGTCTCATGTGTGTATATGTATGGAGTGTATCATGTTTGCATATGTATGGAGTGTATCATGTGTGCATAAAGTATGTATAAAGTGTATCATGTGTTTATATGTATGGAGTGTACCATGTGTTTGTATGGAGTGTGTCAAGTATGCAAACAGTATGTACCATGTGTGCATATCTTTGGAGTGTATTTTGTATATGTATGGAATGTATAGAGTTTATCATGTGTGCATATGTATGGAGTGTATCATGTGTGCATACAATATGTATCATGTGTATATGTATAGAGTGTATCATGTGTGCATATGTATGGAGTGTGTCTTGTATACAGTATGTATCATGTGTGTATATGTATAGAGTGTGTCATGTGTGCATATGTATGGACTGTATCATGTGTGCATACAATATGTATCATGTGTATATGTATAGAGTGTATCATGTGTGCATATGTATGGAATGTGTCATGTATGCATACAGTATGTATCATGTGCAGTGTTGGGAGTAATGCGTTACAAAAGTAATGTATTACAGTAATGTATTACATTTTCCTGTAACGCAGTAGTGTAAGGCATTACTTATACATTTTCAGTAATATTTTACTCGGTACATGTTCAGTAACGCGTGCGTTACAACAAACTTTTCGCCCGCAAGACATTACCAAATAAAAAATACCGCAAGTAAGTTCTATTTTCTGTTCGTGGTTAGTGAATATATGCGCGTGTTGTCATTAATATCCCTCTGGCTATTGGAACTTTTTTACTTTGAACGTGGAATGATTTCAGCCTCTGAGCTCGAGGTCCGAGGCTATTGGCTCAGCCCGGTTCACAGTAAGGTCAAGCCTTGACGTGCAGTGGAAAAGCGGCAAAATAGATGAGCAGAAGACAGTACATTCGCGAGATGGACGTATGTGCATATGGCGTTATTTCACTGACAACAGTCGTAAGCGCAGTTTTACAAGAGCGCATTCATGTAATTCTCTGTTCGTGGACAACTCGACCGCAATTTTTTTTTCGCAGTCGCATGCACTCAAAACACGGCTGCTCACGTGCGAATGATCTGCTCTGGCTCCGTCAGATGATGCAGACTCACATTTTGTGCCTCATGTTTCCTCTTCTTTTCGTGCTTTTGCTCTCCAGAGATCCTCCTGTTCAATTGGTTATCCCAAGAATGTTGATATGGTTTATATATTGCTACAGTATTTATTAGCAATACATGAAACACTAAAAGGTTATGATAAATTCTATAATAAATACTTGTGTTTTTGAGTGTTAGTTATACTGCCCATGTTTTAGGCTAGTATTATTTACAATTTGTTAATGAATGCTTCAGCATACTGTAGTATTAAGAATAGTGAACTGATAAAATGAAATACAAAGTGTAGTTTTACTACAGTAAAGTGTGGTGAATTGTAGTATAGTATACCCTATATTGTAAAAAAAAAAACTACAGCACTGGGTAATTTGTTTATATTACGCTTGTGTTACCATAGCAACTAGTATTAGCACAACTGATTAATTGAAGTACTTTACTGTAGAACTGTTCAAAACACTGTACATGACAGGGAAAATGTCCTCCACAATCTCATCAGCAATGTGGAAGACAACAGAGACGTGTTCAATTTATTTTAGTTGCCATGATAAAATGGGATTGATAGTGAGATTTATTTGAGGAGTGAATAGTTCAGTAGGCTATAATACCTCATCAAGTTTTCCCCTATTTTTATCGGTTACATTTCTGCTTGCATTCGTTATATTTTTGTTTAAATGTTGTTTTATTTGATTAGTATGGTGCACCTTCTGGATGTTTAATAAATGTTTTTTAAAAATGTATTCTTTGCATTCAACTTCTTTTCTCTGTGTCTTAAGTGTTTGAAATTGGAAATATTTCATCATATAACAAACAACAAAAAAGGTTATAGTGGATTAGATAAAAAAAATTATATGTAAGTCTATTTTAGTATTTTGGTTATTGTTAATAAATAGTGTACAAATATAAATTATATCAAAAAGCATGAAAGGAAGAGGGAACACAAGACACAAATTGTGAGTCTGCATATAATCTCACTGAGCGAGTAGTGTACTGTGAGCGCACAAGAAATTTTGTGCGTGAGCAGTGCATATTTGAGAGAGCATGAGAAAACTTGCACGCGAGCAGCGTATATTTGAGAACTCACAAGCAGTTTTGTCCACAGAGGAAATCGGTGCACGAGCATTATATTGAGAAAGCTATGTTCATCATGCTCACTTTGTGCATGACAGTTTTGTGTTGTGAACCTGAATTTAAAGTGAATAGAATAATGGCAAGATTAAGAAAAAAATGCATCTCGTCATGGCATTGGAGTTTACATAAAGGCCTGTTGTGTCTAATATGAAAATAGCCAAGCTATTCATAGATATTGCCAGATAATCACTTTACCTTTACCATACTTTCAACAGACTTTGATCATTTGTGATTCTGGTTCTTATCCTTTCTTGCATTGTCTTGAGCCTTCACGTTGCCAAATATATACTATATTGTTAGTAGCCTGGATAGGTCACCGTCATTCTGCTACATCATATCGCTTTCTACTGGATGTAAAATGCTCTGCAGTACATTTAATCATTTTAGAATGTTAAGTTCTAATTCTGTAGTTATTTTGGTGAAAGTAACTAAAAAGTAATATAAGAGTAATGTAACATATTACAATTTTGAGACAGTAATATTGTAAGGTAAGGGATTACTTTTAAATCACAGTAATAAGTAATCTGTAATGTATTACAGTTTGGAAGTAACTTGCACAACACTGATCATGTGTGTATATGTATAGAGTGTATCGTGTACATCTGTATGGAGTGTATCATGTGTACATCTGTATGGAGTGTATCATGTGTACATCTGTATGGAGTGTATCATGTGTGCATATGTATGGAGTGTAATATGTGTGTATATGTATAGGGTGTATCATGTGTGCATATGTATGGAGTGTATCATGTGTGTATATGTATAGTGTGTATCATGTGTGCATATGTATAGAGTGTGTAGTGTGTCATGTTTGTATTCACCTTATTCTTTGCCGACCAGCAGACGCAGCCATTTGAATCTTTTTGGCTCGAGACTTCCGGTCTCATTCACTTCCATTCATTTTTAGACGTTAAAAACTGCTCGTTACGCTGCTTGATGTTGCAAGCTGATATTTTCTTATTATATTATTCTACTTGGTCTGTATAGTAATGCAAACATTTGTTTGTAGAGCAAGTAGTTTGACCGTTTTCTGCCGTTTATTATTCCTAGTCATTTCTCCCATGGGGGACCTAATCGGAAGTTATAAAACAATTGCGAAAACAGGCGCACTTCCGCATTTTAGAATAAGGTCAATATGTATGGAATGTGTATATGTATAGAGTGTATTATGTGTGCATATGTATGGAGTGTGTCTTGTATGCATACATTATGTATCTTGTGTGCATATCTATGGAGTGTCTATTGTATATGTATGGAAAGTGTATATGTATAGACTGTATCATATGTGCATATGTATGAAGTGTGTCATGTATGCATACAGTATGTATCATGTGTGTCAATGTATAGAGTGTATCATGTGTGCATATGTATGGAGTGTATAGTGTATCATGTGTGCATATGTATGGAGTGTGTCATGTATGCATACAGTATGTATCATGTGTGTATGTATAGAGTGTATCATGTCCTTTCGTTGGATGGATTCATCAACTGGCGGTAGTTCAGTAGGTATGTAACTCCCCTTTCACACCAGAGACCCTGGTCCTATCCCAGACCATGACATATGTAAATGTATGGAGTGTGCATATGTAAGGAGTATATAGCGTATCATGTGTTCATTTTTTTGGATTGTATCATGTGTGTATATGTATGGAGTGTATAGTGTATCGTGTACATATGTATGGAGTGTGTCATGTGTGCATACAGTATGTATCATGTGTTTATATGTATAGACTGTCTCATGTGTGCATATGTATGCAGTGTGTAGTGTATCATCTTTGTATATGTATGGAATGTGTAAATGTATAGAGTGTAGCATGTGTGCATATGTATGGAGTGTGTCTTGTATGCATACAGTATGTATCGGGTGTATCATGTGTGCATCCGTATGGACTGTATCATGTGTACATATGTATGGAGTGTATTATGTGTGTATATGTATAGGGTGTATCTTGTTTGCATATGTATGGACTGTATCATGTGTGCACACAATATGTATAGTGTGTATCATGTTCTTTCGTTCTGTGGGTTCATCATCTGCCGGTAGCTCAGTAGGTTTGTGACTCACCTTTCACACCAAAGACCCTGGTTCTTTCCCAGACCATGACATGTGTGTATGTATAGAGTGTGCATAGTAAGGAGTGTATTTGAAGATAGTGTGTCATGTGTTCATTTTTATGGATTGGATCATGTGTGTATATGTATGGAGTGTATTATGTGTGATATGTATGGTGTGTAATATGTGTGTATATGTATAGGGTGTATCATGTGTGCATATTTATGGAGTGTATCATGTGTGTATATGTATAGTGTGTATCATGTGTGCATATGTATGGAGTGTGTAGTGTATCATATTTGTATATGTATGGAATGTGTATATGTATAGAGTGTATTATGTGTGCATATGTATGGAGTGTGTCTTGTATGCATACAGTATGTATCATCTGTGTATATGTATAGGGTGTATCATGTGTGCATCTGTCTAGAGTGTATCATGTGTGCATATGTATGGAGTGTAATATGTGTGTATGTATAGAGTGTATCATGTGTGCATCTGTATGGAGTGTATCATGTGTGTGTATGTATGGAGTGTATCAAGTGTGTAGTGTATATTTATAGTGTGTATCATATATGCATATGTATGGAGTGTGTCATGTACGCATACAGTATGTATCATGTGTGTATATGTATAGAGTGTATCATGTGTGCATATGTATGGAGTGAGTTGCATGTACACCTTTCACACCAGAAATTCGGGTTCAATCCCAGACCATGACATCTGTATATGTATAGAGTGTGCGTATGTAAGGAGTGTATATGTATATAGTGTATCACGTGTTCATTTTTATGGATTGTATCATGTGTGGATATTTACATTTACATTTACATTTAGTCATTTAGCAGACGCTTTTATCCAAAGCGACTTACAAATGAGGACAAAGTAGCAATTTACACAACTATAAGTGCTATAGACAAGTTTCAGGTGTGTAAAGTCTAAGAAGCAAAGCATTAGTAATTTTTTTTTTTTTTTTTTTTTAAAGAGAGAGAGAGAGAGAGAGAGAGAGAGAGGGCACAGTTAGTGGTATAGCCAGAGAGGCTGTTGCAGATTAGGAAGGAAAGTGGAGACTAAATAGTTGAGTTTTTAGTCATTTCTTGAAGACAGCAAGTGACTCTGCTGTTCTGATGTAGTTAGGGAGTTCATTCCACCAACTGGGCAGATTGAATGTGAGAGTTCGGGAAAGTGATTTCTTCCCTCTTTGGGATGGAACAACGAGGCGACGTTCATTCACAGAACGCAAGTTTCTGGAGGGCACATATATCTGCAGAAGTGAGAGCAGATACAAAGGAGCACAGCTAGAGGTCACTTTGTAAGCAAACATCAGAGCTTTGAATTTGATGCGGGCAGCAACTGGCAGCCAGTGCAAACGGGTGAGTAGCGGAGTGACGTGCTCTTTTGGGTTCATCAAAGACCACTCGTGCTGCTGCGTTCTGAAGCAGCTGAAGAGGTTTGATAGAACTAGCTGGTAGCCCGGCTAGCAGAGAGTTGCAATAGTCCAGTTTGGACAGGACAAGAGCTTGAACAATGAGTTGAGCTGTATGTTCAGATAGGAAGGGTCGGACCTTTCTGATGTTGTAGAGTGCGAATCTGCAAGATCGAGCAGTTCTAGAAATGTGGTCAGAGAAGTTCAGTTGGTCATCAATCGTTACTCCAAGGCTTTTTACCATTTTGGATGCAGTGATGGTTGCTCCATCCATCTGGATTGAAAAGTTATGGTGAAGAGTCGGGTTGGCAGAAACTTCAAGCATTTCCATTTTCGTGAGGTTAAGCTGGAGATGATGATCTTTCATCCAGTGCGAAATGTCTGACAGGCAGGCTGAAATGCAAGCTGGAACAGAGGGATCATCAGGGTGAAAAGAGAGGTATAGCTGGGTGTCATCAGCATAGCAGTGGTAGGAAAAACCATGTTTCTGGATGACTGTTCCTAAAGATGCCGTGTAGATGGAGAAGAGAAGTGGCCCAAGAACAGAGCCCTGAGGTACCCTAGTGTTTAGATGCTGTAGGTTGGACACCTCTCCCCTCCACGACACCCTGAATGACCTGTCCGAGAGGTAGGAACTGAACCATTGAATAACAGTGCCTGCGACGCCCAGTGACTCAAGCGTAGATAGCAGGATCTGGTGGTTTACAGTGTCAAAAGCAGCTGATAAATCCAGCAAGATGAGGACAGAAGATTTAGAGTCTGCTTTAGCCAGTCTGAGATCCTCCACGACCGAGAGCAGGGCAGTCTCAGTTGAGTGGCCTTTCTTAAAGCCAGATTGCTTGTTGTCCATGAGGTTGTTTTGAGTAAGAAAGTCTAGGACTTGATTGAACACTACTTTCTCCAAAATCTTGGCCATGAATGGAAGCAGGGATACCGGTCGGTAGTTTTCAAATAGCGTTTGATCCAGGTTGGGTTTCTTTAGCAGTGGGGTTACCCTAGCCTGCTTAAATGAAGTAGGGAATAGACCAGAGTCAAGAGATGTGTTAATTATGTGAGTCAGTGTTGGTATGACTGCAGGAGAAATGGCTTGCAGGAGATGAGAGGGAATGGGATCAAGCGGACAGGTGGTTGCATGGCTTGATAGCACGAGATTGGACACCTCAGACTCAGAGAGCTGGGAAAAAGAGATGAGTGTGTGTGGTGTTGGTGGTGTATCTTGCGTGTTTGTTGTAGGTGCAGCAAATTGAGCACTGCTTTTTGCAGTTTTGGTGCAAAAGAATGTAGCAAAGTCATCAGTAGTGAGTGTGAAGGATGTGGGTGGAGGAGGAGGATAGAGGAGGGAGGAAAATGTTTTAAAAAGTAAGCGAGGATTGGTGGCACTGTTGACTTTCTGACGGAAGTATGTCTGCTTTGCAGAAGTAACCTCAGTCGAGAAAGAAGACAGAAGAGTTTGGTATGTTATGAGCTGTTCAGGATTTTTAGTTTTCCGCCAACTTCTCTCAGCAGCCCGAAGTTTTGAGCGATGCTCACGAAGAACATCAGAGAGCCAGGGTGCAGGAGGACTGGCCCGGGTTGGTCTGGATGTAAGAGGGCATAGTCTGTCTAGACATGATGTTAGCGTGGAGCAGAGTGTATCAGTGGCACTGTTCGTATCAAGTGCAGAGAGTTTGCAAGATGGAGGAAGAGAGTTAGAAACAATGGTGGATAGTCTATTGGGTGAGAGAAAGCGTAGGTTTCTGCGAAAGGCAACTAGAGTTGGAGTGTGTGGCGGCTCAGGAGTAATGTGGATGTTGAGAGAGAGAGGGAAATGATCTGATGTTTGTAGTGGAGTTACTAGTGTTTGATCAGCAAGGCAATGTCGAGTGTAAATAAGGTCTAGTTGATTACCTGATTTGTGAGTAGCAGAAGTAGGTGCTCTTTTGAGGTCGAAAGATGCAAGCAGAGTCTGGAAGTCAGCAGCTTGAGGTCTTTCAATGTGGATGTTGAAGTCACCTAGCACCAACAAGGGAGTGTCATAATCAGAAAAAGATGAGAGAAGAACATCCAGTTCATCTAAGAAGTGACCTAATGTACCCGGTGGGCGGTAGATGACAACCACATTTATGCGGAAGGGGTGGATAATGGTGACTGCATGGAATTCAAAAGAGCTGATTTTTGGCAGGGACGGTCTCTGAGTAAATTTCCATTCTTTGGAAATCAGTAGTCCAGTCCCACCCCCTCTCCCTGTCTAACGAGGAGTGTGGGAAAGAGAGAAATTAGTAGAAAGAGCTGCATGTGTAGCAGTGTCCTCCGGTCTCAACCAGGTTTCAGTTAGAGCCATGAGACTAAAGTCAGAATGAGTGGCTATGGAGGTAATAAAATCTGCTTTGTTAACAGCAGATTCACAATTCCAGAGGCCCACAGAGAGAGAGAGTTGTGAAATAAAGGATACATGAATTGATCGAAGGTTGTGAGGGTTGCGCCTGCAGCATACCTCCCGTGCTTTGCGAGTGTTAGTAACAACAGGAATTAGTAAACACATAATAAAGTGCTAGGAAAACAATAATGAGTGCAGAGATAACGTAAATCAATAAAGTAAAAAAAAGTACTCAAGTGCTTTGTTGGTGTCTTTGCTCGGTGGAGTCGCGCAGGTAGAGTCGATGGTCTTTACCCTCGTCGGTCTTAGTCGCGCAGGTAGAGTCGATGGTCTTTAACCTCGTTGGTCTTAGTCGCGCAGGTAGAGTCGATGGTCTTTACCCTCGTCTGTCTTCACACGAGGCGGGCTTCACACGAGGCTGCCGCGACCGCTGCCGCGGTGATACTAGTCGCTTATATACACCCCCGAGCGCTTTGCTGATTGAGTTCAGCTGGACACGCCTCGAGAGTAAAAAGATCCGAAATTGCAGTGGCGGGGGCGCGAAAAACCTCCAGCTCGGCGCACAAGCTCTTACAGTAAACAAAGGAAACAGTGGCTAAAGCTTACTAGTACTAAACACAGATAGCTGAAAACAATTTTAAATGTCCAACAACCAATACACAACCAGCTGAAACAAGTCTAAGTGTTCTCGAACCAAACACAGCAACTGAAAACAGGTCTAAATGTACTAACTCGGTGTTGCTCTCGATGCTAACGTGCTTCTCCTGCTAGCTAAACCTAATGTGTTCAAATATATAGTGTTTACCTGACGTTTGGACACGCCTCCAAGTTAAAAAAGACCCGAAATTGCAGCGGCGGGGGCGCGAAAAAACCTCCGGCTCGGCACACAAGCTCTTACAGTAAACAAAGGAAACAGTGGCTAAAGCTTACTAGTACTAAACACAGATAGCTGAAAACAATTTTAAATGTCCAACAACCAATACACAACCAGCTGAAACAAGTCTAAGTGTTCTCGAACCAAACACAGCAACTGAAAACAGGTCTAAATGTACTTACTCTGTGTTGCTCTCGATGCTAACGTGCTTCTCCTGCTAGCTAAACCTAATGTGTTCAAATATATAGTGTTTACCTGACGTTTGGACACGCCTCCAAGTTAAAAAAGACCCGAAATTGCAGCGGCGGGGGCGCGAAAAAACCTCCGGCTCGGCACACAAGCTCTTACAGTAAACAAAGGAAACAGTGGCTAAAGCTTACTAGTACTAAACACAGATAGCTGAAAACAATTTTAAATGTCCAACAACCAATACACAACCAGCTGAAACAAGTCTAAGTGTTCTCGAACCAAACACAGCAACTGAAAACAGGTCTAAATGTACTTACTCTGTGTTGCTCTCGATGCTAACGTGCTTCTCCTGCTAGCTAAACCTAATGTGTTCAAATATATAGTGTTTACCTGGCGTTTGGACACGCCTCCAAGTGTATGGATATGTATGGATATGTATGGAGTGTATCATGTGTGCATATGTATGGAGTGTGCCATGTATGCATACAGTATGTATTATGTGTGTATATGTATAGAGTGTATCATGTGTGCATGTGTATAGTGTATCATATGTTTATTTGTATGGAGTGTGTCATGTATGCATACAGTATGTATCTTGTGTGCATATCTATGGAGTGTATATTGTATATGTATGGAATGTGTATATGTATAGAGTGTATCATGTGTGCATATGTATGAAGTGTGTCATGTATGCATACAGTATGTATCATGTGTGTCAATGTATAGAGTGTATCATGTGTGCATATGTATGGAGTGTATAGTGTATCATGTGTGCATATGTATGGAGTGTGTCTTGTATGCATACAGTATGTATCATGTGTGTATATGTATTGGGTGAATCATGTGTGCATATGTATGGACTGTATCATGTGTGCATATGGATGGAGTGTGTCATGTATGCATACAGTATGAATCATGTGTGTATATGTATCATGTGTGCATGTGTATAGTGTATCATGTGTTTATATGTATGGAGTGTGTCATGTATGCATACAGTATGTATCTTGTGTGCATATCAATGGAGTGTATATTGTATATGTATAGAGTGTATATGTATAGAGTGTATCATGTGTGCATATGTATGAAGTGTGTCATGTATGCATACAGTATGTATCATGTGTGTCAATGTATAGAGTGTATCATGTGTGCATATGTATGGAGTGTATAGTGTATCATGTGTGCATATGTATGGAGTGTATAGTGTATCATGTGTGCATATGTATGGAATGTGTATATGTATAGAGTGTATCATGTGTGCATATGTATGGAGTGTGTCTTGTATGCATACAGTATGTATCATTTGTGTATATGTATTGGGTGAATCATGTGTGCATATGTATGGACTGTATCATGTGTGCATATGTATTGAGTGTGTATATGTATGCATACAGTATGTATCATGTGTGTATGTATAGAGTGTATCATGTCCTTTCGTTGGATGGGGTAATCAACTGGCGGTAGCTCAGTAGGTATGTAACCCACCTTTCACACCAGAGACCAGGGTTCTATCCCCGAACATGATGTGTGTATATGTATATGGTGTGGATATGTAAGGAGTGTATTATGTATTCATTTTAATGGATTGTATCATGTGTGTATTTGTATGGAGTGTATAATGTCTTGTGTACATATGTATGGAGTGTGTCATGTGTGCATACAATATGTATCATGTGTTTATATGTATAGACTGTTTCATGTGTGCATATGTATGGAGTGTGTATATGTATAGGGTGTATCATGTGTTCATACAATATGTATCATGTGTTTATATGTATAGACTGTATAGAATATATCATGTGTGCATATGTATGGAGTGTATTGGAGTGTGTCATGTATGCATACAGTATTTATCATGTGTGTATATGTATCAGATGTATATGTATAGAGTCTATCATGTATAGAGTGTGTCATGTACGCATACAGTATGTATCAGGTGTGTATTTATAGAGTGTATCATGTCCTTTCGTTGTATGGATTCATCAACTGGCGGTATAGAGTGTATGTATCATGTTTGTATAGAATGTATCCTGTGTGTGCATATGTATGGAGTATATCATGTGTGCATATGTATGGAGTGTATTTGTATAGGGAGTGCATATGTATGGAGTGTGTCATGTGTGTATGTATAAAGTGTATCATGTATGGAGTGTGTCATGTACGCATATAGTATGTTTCATATATGTATATAGTGTATCATGTGTGTATTTATAGAGTGTATCATGTGTGTGGGGGTGTGCAGTGGGTGTGAATGGGGTGTGTAGGGGGTGTGAATGGGGTGTGAATGGGGTGTGTAGGGGGTGTGTAGGGGGTGTGTAGGGGGTGTGCAGTGGGTGTGAATGGGGTGTGTAGGGGGTGTGTAGGGGGTGTGTAGGGGGTGTGCAGTGGGTGTGAATGGGGTGTGTAGGGGGTGTGTAGGGGGTGTGTAGGGGGTGTGCAGTGGGTGTTTATGGGGTGTGTAGGGGGTGTGCTGTGTAGGGGGTGTGTAGGGGGTGTGTAGGGGGTGTGTAGGGGGTGTGAATGGGGTGTGAATGGGGTGTGTAGGGGGTGTGTAGGGGGTGTGTAGGGGGTGTGAATGGGGTGTGTAGGGGGTGTGTAGGGGGTGTGTAGGGGGTGTGCAGTGGGTGTGAATGGGGTGTGTAGGGGGTGTGTAGGGGGTGTGCAGTGGGTGTGAATGGGGTGTGTAGGGGGTGTGAATGGGGTGTGCAGTGGGTGTTTATGGGGTGTGTAGGGGGTGTGCAGTGCAGGGGGTGTGCAGTGGGTGTGAATGTGGTGTGTAGGGGGTATGCAGTGGGTGTGAATGGGGTGTGCAGTGGGTGTGTAGGGGGTGTGCAGTGGGTGTGAATGGGGTGTGCAGTGGGTGTTTATGGGGTGTGTAGGGGGTGTGCAGTGGGTGTGAATGGGGTGTGCAGTGGGTGTTTATGGGGTGTGTAGGGGGTGTGCAGTGGGTGTGAATGGGGTGTGCAGTGGGTGTGAATGGGGTGTGTAGTGGGTGTGCAGTGGGTGTTTATGGGGTGTGTAGGGGGTGTGCAGTGGGTGTGAATGGGGTGTGTAGGGGGTGTGCAGTGGGTGTGTAGGGGGTGTGCAGTGGGTGTTTATGGGGTGTGTAGGGGGTGTGCAGTGGGTGTGAATGGGGTGTGTAGGGGGTGTGTAGGGGGTGTGCAGTGGGTGTGTAGGGGGTGTGTAGGCGGTGTGTATGGGGGGTGTGCAGGGGGTGTGTAGGGGGTGTGCAGTGGGTGTGAATGGGGTGTGTAGGGGGTGTGTAGGGGGTGTGCAGTGGGTGTGTAGGGGGTGTGCAGTGGGTGTTTATGTGTGAGTGTGTCTTGTATGCATACAGTATGTGCATATGTATGGGGTGTTTATTTGTGTAGGGTGTATCATGTGTGCATATGCATGGAGTGTGTATTTGTATAAGGTGTATCATGTATAGAGTGTGTATTTGTGTATCCTGTGTGTGCATATGCATGGAGTGTATCATGTGTGTAGTATATCATGTGTGCATATGTATGGAGTGTGTATATGTATAGAGTGTATCATGTGTTCATATGTATGGAGTGTGTCATGTATGCATACAGTATTTATCATGTGTGTATATGTATCAGATGTATATGTATAGAGTCTATCATGTATGGAGTGTGTCATGTACGCATACAGTATGTATCAGGTGTGTATTTATAGAGTGTATCATGTCCTTTCGTTGTATGGATTCACCAACTGGCGGTAGCTCAGTAGGTATGTAACTCACCTTTCACACCAGAGACCCGGGTTCTATCCCAGTGACAGGTGTAAATGTATAGTGTATGTATCATGTTTGTATAGAATGTATCCTGTGTGTGCATATGTATGGAGCCTGTTTGTATAGGGTGTGCATATGTATGGAGTGTGTCATGTATGTATGGAGTGTGTCATGTACGCATATAGTATGTTTCATATATGTATAGAGTGTATCATGTGTGCATATGTATGGAGTGAGTTGCATGTACACCTTTCACACCAGAAATTCTGGGTTCTATCCCAGACCATGACATCTGTATACGTATAGAGTCTGTGTATGTAAGGAGTGTATATGTGTATCACGTGTTCATTTTTGTGGATATGTATGGAGTGTATCATGTGTGCATATGGATGGAGTGTGTCATGTATGCAAACAGTATGTATCATGTATGTATGGGATGTGTAGTGGGTGTGTATGGGATGTATAGTGGGTGTGTGTGGGTGTGTATGGGGTGTGTAGGGGGTGTGTAGGGGGTGTGTAGGGGGTGTGTAGTGGGTGTGTGTGTGGGTGTGTGTGTGGGTGTGTGGGTGTGTAGGGGGTGTGTAGGGGGTGTGTAGTGGGTGTGTGTGGGTGTGTGTGGGTGTGTAGGGGGTGTTTATGGGGTGTGCAGTGGGTGTGTATGGGGTGTGAAGTGGGTGTGTAGGGGATGTGTAGTGGGTGTGTAGGGGGTGTGTAGGGGGTGTGTACGGGGTGTGTACGGGGTGTATAGTGGGTGTGTAGGGGTGTGTAGGGGGTTTGTAGTGGGTATGTATGGGGTGTGTAGTGGGTGTGTAGGGGGGTATGTATGGGGTGTGTAGGGGGTGTGTAGGGGGTGTGTATGGGGTGTGTATCTTCTATCCCAGACAGTGACAGGTGTAAATGTATAGAGTGTATGTATCATGTTTGTATAGAATGTATCCTGTGTGTGCATATGTATGGAGTGTATTTGTATAGGGAGTGCATATGTATGGAGTGTGTCATGTATGTATGGAGTGTGTCATGTACGCATATAGTATGTTTCATATATGTATAGAGTGTATCATGTGTGCATATGTATGGAGTGAGTTGCATGTACACCTTTCACACCAGAAATTCGGGTTCTATCCCAGACCATGACATCTGTATATGTATAGAGTCTGCGTATGTAAGGAGTGTATATGTGTATCACGTGTTCATTTTTGTGGATATGTATGGAGTGTATCATGTGTGCATATGGATGGAGTGTGTCATGTATGCATACAGTATGTATCATGTATGTATGTATGTATGGGGTGTGTATGGGATGTGTATGGGATGTATAGTGGGTGTGTAGTGGGTGTGTGTGGGTGTGTAGGGGGTGTGTATGGGGTGTGTAGTGGGTGTGTAGGGGGTGTGTAGGGGGTGTGTACGGGGTGTGTACGGGGTGTGTAGGGGGTGTGTATGGGGGTGTGTAGTGGGTGTGTATGGGGTCTGTAGTGGGTGTGTAGTGGGTGTGAATGGGGTGTGTAGTGGGTGTGTACGGGGTGTGCAGTGGGTGTATAGGGGGTGTGTATGGGGTGTGTAGTGGGTGTGTGTAGTGGGTGTGTATGGGGTGTGCAGTGGGTGTGTAGTGGGTGTGAATGTGGTGTGTAGTGGGTGTGTAGGGGGTGTGTATGGGGTGTGTAGTGGGTGTGTAGTGGGTGTGTACGGGGTGTGTAGTGGGTGTGTACGGGGTGTGTACGGGGTGTGCAGTGGGTGTGTACGGGGTGTGCAGTGGGTGTGCAGTGGGTGTGTAGTGGGTGTGTAGGGGGTGTGTATGGGGTGTGTAGTGGGTGTGTAGGGGGTGTGCAGTGGGTGTGTACGGGGTGTGTAGTGGGTGTGTACGGGGTGTGCAGTGGGTGTATAGGGGGTGTGTAGGGGGTGTGTAGTGGGTGTGTATGGGGTGTGTAGTGGGTGTGTATGGGGTGTAAAGTGGGTGTGTATGGGGTGTGTAGTGGGTGTGTATGGGGTGTGTATGGGGTGTGAAGTGGGTGTGTATGGGGTGTGTAGTGGGTGTGTAGTGGGTGTGTACGGGGTGTGCAGTGGGTGTGTATGGGGTGTGCAGTGGGTGTGTATGGGGTGTGTAGTGGGTGTGTAGGGGGTGTGTATGGGGTGTGTAGTGGGTGTGTAGGGGGTGTGTACGGGGTGTGTAGTGGGTGTGTACGGGGTGTGTAGTGGGTGTGTACGGGGTGTGCAGTGGGTGTATAGTGGGTGTGTAGGGGTGTGTAGGGGGTGTGTAGGGGGTGTGTAGTGGGTGTGTGTGGGTGTGTGTGGGTGTGTAGGGGGTGTGTAGGGGGTGTTTATGGGGTGTGCAGTGGGTGTGTATGGGGTGTGAAGTGGGTGTGTATGGGATGTGTAGTGGGTGTGTAGGGGGTGTGTAGGGGGTGTGTACGGGGTGTGTAGGGGGTGTGTACGGGATGTGTACGGGGTGTGTAGGGGGTGTGTAGGGGGTGTGTAGTGGGTGTGTATGGGGTGTGCAGTGGGTGTGTATGGGGTGTGTAGTGGGTGTGAATGGGGTGTGTAGTGGGTGTGTACGGGGTGTGCAGGGGGTGTGTAGGGGGTGTGTACGGGGTGTGTAGGGGGTGTGTACGGGGTGTGTACGGGGTGTGTAGGGGGTGTGTAGGGGGTGTGTAGTGGGTGTGTATGGGGTGTGTAGTGGGTGTGCAGTGGGTGTGCATGGGGTGTGTAGTGGGTGTGAATGGGGTGTGTAGTGGGTGTGTACGGGGTGTGCAGTGGGTGTATAGGGGGTGTGTAGGGGGTGTGTATGGGGTGTGTAGTGGGTGTGTATGGGGTGTGTAGTGGGTGTGTAGTAGGTGTGTATGGGGTGTGCAGTGGGTGTGTATGGGGTGTGTAGTGGGTGTGAATGTGGTGTGTAGTGGGTGTGTAGGGGGTGTGTATGGGGTGTGTAGTGGGTGTGTAGGGGGTGTGTAGTGGGTGTGTACGGGGTGTGTAGTGGGTGTGTATGGGGTGTGTAGTGGGTGTGTATGGGGTGTGCAGTGGGTGTGTATGGGGTGTGTAGTGGGTGTGTAGGGGGTGTGTAGTGGGTGTATAGGGGGTGTGTAGGGGGTGTGTATGGGGTGTGTAGTGGGTGTGTATGGGGTGTGTAGTGGGTGTGTATGGGGTGTGCAGTGGGTGTGTATGGGGTGTGTATGGGGTGTGTATGGGGTGTGCAGTGGGTGTGTATGGGGTGTGTAGTGGGTGTGTAGGGGGTGTGTAGTGGGTGTGTACGGGGTGTGCAGTGGGTGTGTACGGGGTGTGCAGTGGGTGTGTAGGGGGTGTGTATGGGGTGTGTAGTGGGTGTGTAGGGGGTGTGTAGTGGGTGTGTACGGGGTGTGTAGTGGGTGTGTACGGGGTGTGCAGTGGGTGTATAGTGGGTGTGTAGGGGTGTGTAGGGGGTTTGTAGTGGGTATGTATGGGGTGTGTAGTGGGTGTGTAGGGGGTATGTATGGGGTGTGTATGGGGTGTGTAGGGGGTGTGTATGGGGTGTGTAGGGGGTGTGTATGGGGTGTGTAGTGGGTGTGTAGTGGGTGTGTATGGGGTGTGTAGTGGGTGTGTAAGGTGTGTAGTGGGTGTGTAGGGGGTGTGTATGGGGTGTGTAGTGGGTGTGTAGTGGGTGTGTAGTGGGTGTGTATGGGGTGTGTAGTGGGTGTGTAGGGGGTGTGTAGGGAGTGTGTATGGGGTGTGTAGTGGGTGTGTATGGGGTGTGTAGTGGGTGTGTATGGGGTGTGTATGGGATGTGTGTGGGTGTGTATGGGGTGTGTGTGGGTGTGTGTGGGGGTGTGTAGGGGGTGTGTAGTGGGTGTGGAAGGCGTGTGTATGGGGTGTGTATAGGGTGTGTAGTGGTTGTGTATGGGGTGTGTAGGGGGTGTGTAGAGGGTGTGTATGGGGTGTGTAGAGGGTGTGTAGGGGGTGTGTATGGGGTGTGTAGTGGGTGTGTATGGGGTGTGTAGTGGGTGTGTAGTGGGTGTGTATGGGGTGTGTAGTGGGTGTGTATTGGGTGTGCAGTGGTTGTGTATGGGGTGTGTATGGGGTGTGTGTGGGGGTGTGTAGTGGGTGTGTATGGGGTGTGTATGGGGTGTGTGTGGGTGTGTATGGGGTGTGTATAGGGTGTGTAGTGGGTGTGTATGGGGTTTGTATGGGGTGTGTAGTGGGTGTGTAGGGGGTGTGTAGGGGGTGTGTAAAGGGTGTGTAGTGGGTGTGTAGTGGGTGTTTATGGGGTGTGTAGGGGGTGTGTAGGGGTGTGTAGTGGGTGTGTATGGGGTGTGTATGGGGTGTGTAGTGGGTGTGTATGGGGTGTATATATAAAGTGTGCATATGTAAGGAGTGTATATGAAGATAGTGTGTCACGTGTTCATTTTTATGGATTGGATCTTGTGTGTATATGTATGGAGTGTATTATGTGTGCATATGTATGGTTTGTGTCATGTATGCATACAGTGTGTATATGTATAGAGTGTATCATGTGTGCATATGTATGGAGTGTATATGTATAGAATGTGTATATGTATAGAATCAGAATCAGAATCAGAATCAGTTTTATTGCCAAGTGTGCTTCACACACACAAGGAATTTGTTTTGGCTACAGAAGCTTCCAGTGTACATAAAGTGACATGTGACAACACAAAATAATCTGAAAAAATAAAATAATAATAATAATAAAAAATGATGAACATTAAACAGATGCGGTTAGTCAAGAAACCTGGATGTTGAGTTGTATGTACAGATTGTTATAAATATACAGGTTATAAGGTGCTGTGTACAAGTGCGAATGTAGAAAGTATTGCATTGTATATTGATATAAGGTGCTGTGTACAAGTGCGTATGAGAAAGTATTGCACATATTTATTGCACAGTAGGGGAATATTTAACTGTTCATAAGGTAGACAGCCTGAGGAAAGAAACTTTTCCTGTGTCTGGCTGTTTTTGTGCTTGGTGCTCTGAAGCGCCGACCAGACGGTAACAGTTCGAACAGGTAGTGTGCTGGGTGTGAGGCGTCCAGAGTGATTTTGCGAGCCCTTTTACTCACTCTGGAAGAGTACAGTTCTTGAAGTGTAGGAAGGGTTGTGCCAGTGATTCGTTCAGCAGTCCGGACTATTCGCTGTAGTCTACGGAGGTCAGTTTTGGCAGCTGAGCCGAACCAGACGGTGATTGAAGTGCAGAGGATGGATTGGATGACAGCTGAGTAGAACTGTACAAGCAGCTCCTGTGGCAGGTTGAACTTCCTCAGCTGACGAAGGAAGTACAGTCTCTGCTGGGCTTTCTTCACAATAGAGTCTATATGAATGTCCCACTTCAGATCCTGAGAGATGGTGGTGCCCAGGAACCTGACTGACTCTACTGCAGCCACAGTGCTGTTCATGATGGTGAGTGGGGGGAGTGCAGGGGGGTTTCTCCTGAAGTCCACTATCATCTCCACTGTTTTGAGCGTGTTCAGCTCCAGGTTGTTGTATCTGCACCATAACGCCAGCCGCTCCACCTCCTGTCTGTATGCAGACTCGTCACCGTTCTGGATGAGGCCGATAACAGTAGTGTCGTCTGCAAACTTAATGAGTTTGATGGAGGGGTCTTTTGCAGTGCAGTCGTTGGTGTACAGGGAGAAGAGCAGTGGAGAAAGAACACATCCCTGGGGGGCACCAGTGCTGATGGTGCGGCTGTCGGATGTGATTTTGCCCATTCTGACTAGCTGCTGTCTATCTGTCAGAAAGCTGGTGATCCATTGACAGACAGAGCTAGGAACAGAGAGCTGGGCCAGTTTGTACTCAAGCAGTGATGGGACGATGGTGTTAAAGGCAGAACTGAAGTCCACAAACAGAATCCTTGCGTAGTTCCCTGGTTTGTCCAGATGTTGTAGGGTATAATGCAGTCCCATGTTGACTGCATCATCCACAGACCGGTTTGCTCTATAGGCGAACTGCAGGGGGTCCAGCAGGGGTCCAGTGATCTCACTGATCTGTAGAGCAGGGGGGGAGAGGAAGATGGCTGGAGGTGTTGATGGCTGTGTAGGGCGATGGTCCGGGCTGTGTTGATGTGGTGTTGATGGCCGTGTAGGGAGATGGTCCAGGCTGTGTTGATGTGGTGTTGATGGCTGTGTAGGGAGATGGTCCGGGCGGGTGTGAGGTGTCTGGTCATAGGTGTCAAACCTACAGTAGAACATATTCAGCTCGTTTGCAATATGTTTATTGCTGTCGAGACTGGGGCACGGTGTCTTGTAATTAGTGAAATCTTTTAAGCCTCTCCACACTGATGCAGGGTCGTTAGCTGAAAACTGGTTTTGCAGCTTTTTGGCATAGCTTTTCTTAGCCACACCAATCTCCTTTGTCAATGTGTTCCTGGCCTGATTGTACAGGATCCTGTCACCACTCCTGTAAGCATCCTCTTTGGCCTGACGAAGCTGTCTGAGTTTTGGTGTGAACCATGGTTTATCATTGTTAAATGACAAGTAGGTCCTGGTAGGGATGCATAACTCCTCACAGAAACTGATGTATGATGTTACAGTCTCTGTGAGCTCGTCCAGATCTGTGGCTGCAGCTTCAAAAACATTCCAGTCAGTGCATTCAAAACAGGCTTGTAAGACCTGCTCTGAGTCGTTGGTCCATCTCTTGACAGTCCTTAATACTGGCTTAGTAGTTTTAAGTTTTTGCCTGTAAGTTGGTATAAGATGAACCAGGCAGTGATCGGAGAGTCCTAGAGCTGCTCTGGCGACGGAGCGATATGCATCCTTTATTGTGGTGTAGCAATGGTCTAAAATGTTATTGTCTCTGGTGGGGCATGTAATGTGCTGTTTGAATTTAGGCAGCTCATGTGTGAGTTTTGCCTGATTAAAGTCCCCAAGTATGATAAAAGCAGAGTCCGGGTGTTGTTGTTCTGTCTCTGTGATCAGATCAGCCAGCTGTTGCAGCGCAGTACTCACGTGTGCTTGCGGTGGAATGTAAACACAGACGAGAATGAACGAGGAAAACTCTCTTGGTGAATAAAACGGCTTACAGTTAATGAAAAGCACTTCCACATCAGGACAGCACATCTTCTTTAACACAGTTACATCCGTACACCACCTTCTGTTGATGTATAAGCATGTCCCACCACCGCGCGTTTTGCCCGTTGACTCCGTATCGCGATCTGCTCTGTACAGCTGAAAGTCCGGTAGGTTTAATGCGCTGTCCGGAATGGCTTCGTTTAGCCAGGTTTCCGTGAAACACAGGACAGCAGAGTTGTTAAAGTTCTTGTTTTTGCATGTGAGCAGAAGTAGTTCGTCCATTTTATTAGGAAGAGAGCGGAGATTCGCCAGGTGAATGCTGGGCAGCGCCGTTCTGAAGCCGCGCTGTCTTAGCCTGACGAGCGCGCCGGCTCGCTTCCCACGCTTGCGCGTCTTGTAGCGTTTCCACAATGCGGCTGCTCCGCCGACCACAATGTTCCGCAAAACGCCACAAAAATCAAAATCCAGTTCTTGATTAGTTGGTGTGCACTGCCGAATGTTCAGCAGCTCGTCCCTGGTGTAACTGATCGTATTTGATAAACATAAAACAGGACAGACTAACAAAAACAGTGCAAACACTGGACAGCCCCACACCGAAGCGGCCATCCGCGGCGCCATCTTGATGAGGATGAGAGTGTATCATGTGTGCATATGTATGGAGTGTGTATATGTAGTGTGTATATGTATAGAGTGTGCATATGTATGGAGTGTGTATATGTATAGAGTGTATCATGTGTTCATATGTATGAAGTGTGTCATGTATGCATACAGTATGTATCATGTGTGTATTTATAGAGTGTATCATGTCCTGTGTTGTAAGGCTTCAACACCTGGCGGTAGCTCAGTAGGTATGTAACTCACCTTTCACACCAGAGACCCGGGTTCTATCCCAGACAGTGACAGGTGTAAATGTATAGAGTGTATGTATCATGTTTGTATAGAATGTATCCTGTGTGTGCATTTGTATGGAGTATATCATGTGTGCATGTGTATTGGAGTGTGTCATGTATGCATAAAGTATTTATCATGTGTGTATATGTATCAGATGTATATGTATAGAGTCTATCATGTATAGAGTGTGTCATGTACGCATACAGTATGTATCAGGTGTGTATTTATAGAGTGTATCATGTCCTTTCGTTGTATGGATTCATCAACTGGCGGTATAGAGTGTATGTATCATGTTTGTATAGAATGTATCCTGTGTGTGCATATTATATGGAATATATCATGTGTGCATATGTATGGAGTGTATTGGAGTGTGTCATGTATGCATACAGTATTTATCATGTGTGTATATGTATCAGATGTATATGTATAGAGTCTATCATGTATAGAGTGTGTCATGTACGCATACAGTATGTATCAGGTGTGTATTTATAGAGTGTATCATGTCCTTTCGTTGTATGGATTCATCAACTGGCGGTATAGAGTGTATGTATCATGTTTGTATAGAATGTATCCTGTGTGTGCATATGTATGGAGTATATCATGTGTGCATATGTATGGAGTGTATTTGTATAGGGAGTGCATATGTATGGAGTGTGTCATGTGTGTATGTATAAAGTGTATCATGTATGGAGTGTGTCATGTACGCATATAGTATGTTTCATATATGTATATAGTGTATCATGTGTGTATTTATAGAGTGTATCATGTGTGTGGGGGTGTGCAGTGGGTGTGAATGGGGTGTGAATGGGGTGTGTAGGGGGTGTGTAGGGGGTGTGCAGTGGGTGTGAATGGGGTGTGTAGGGGGTGTGTAGGGGGTGTGTAGGGGGTGTGCAGTGGGTGTGAATGGGGTGTGTAGGGGGTGTGTAGGGGGTGTGTAGGGGGTGTGTAGGGGGTGTGCAGTGGGTGTTTATGGGGTGTGTATGGGGTGTGCTGTGTAGGGGGTGTGTAGGGGGTGTGTAGGGGGTGTGTAGGGGGTGTGAATGGGGTGTGAATGGGGTGTGTAGGGGGTGTGTAGGGGGTGTGTAGGGGGTGTGAATGGGGTGTGTAGGGGGTGTGTAGGGGGTGTGCAGTGGGTGTGAATGGGGTGTGTAGGGGGTGTGTAGGGGGTGTGCAGTGGGTGTGAATGGGGTGTGTAGGGGGTGTGAATGGGGTGTGCAGTGGGTGTTTATGGGGTGTGTAGGGGGTGTGCAGTGCAGGGGGTGTGCAGTGGGTGTGAATGTGGTGTGTAGGGGGTATGCAGTGGGTGTGAATGGGGTGTGCAGTGGGTGTGTAGGGGGTGTGCAGTGGGTGTGAATGGGGTGTGCAGTGGGTGTTTATGGGGTGTGTAGGGGGTGTGCAGTGGGTGTGAATGGGGTGTGCAGTGGGTGTTTATGGGGTGTGTAGGGGGTGTGCAGTGGGTGTGAATGGGGTGTGCAGTGGGTGTGAATGGGGTGTGTAGTGGGTGTGCAGTGGGTGTTTATGGGGTGTGTAGGGGGTGTGCAGTGGGTGTGAATGGGGTGTGTAGGGGGTGTGCAGTGGGTGTGTAGGGGGTGTGCAGTGGGTGTTTATGGGGTGTGTAGGGGGTGTGCAGTGGGTGTGAATGGGGTGTGTAGGGGGTGTGTAGGGGGTGTGCAGTGGGTGTGTAGGGGGTGTGTAGGCGGTGTGTATGGGGGGTGTGCAGGGGGTGTGTAGGGGGTGTGCAGTGGGTGTGAATGGGGTGTGAATGGGGTGTGTAGGGGGTGTGTAGGGGGTGTGCAGTGGGTGTGTAGGGGGTGTGCAGTGGGTGTTTATGTGTGAGTGTGTCTTGTATGCATACAGTATGTGCATATGTATGGGGTGTTTATTTGTGTAGGGTGTATCATGTGTGCATATGCATGGAGTGTGTATTTGTATAAGGTGTATCATGTATAGAGTGTGTATTTGTGTATCCTGTGTGTGCATATGCATGGAGTGTATCATGTGTGTAGTATATCATGTGTGCATATGTATGGAGTGTGTATATGTATAGAGTGTATCATGTGTTCATATGTATGGAGTGTGTCATGTATGCATACAGTATTTATCATGTGTGTATATGTATCAGATGTATATGTATAGAGTCTATCATGTATGGAGTGTGTCATGTACGCATACAGTATGTATCAGGTGTGTATTTATAGAGTGTATCATGTCCTTTCGTTGTATGGATTCACCAACTGGCGGTAGCTCAGTAGGTATGTAACTCACCTTTCACACCAGAGACCCGGGTTCTATCCCAGTGACAGGTGTAAATGTATAGTGTATGTATCATGTTTGTATAGAATGTATCCTGTGTGTGCATATGTATGGAGCCTGTTTGTATAGGGTGTGCATATGTATGGAGTGTGTCATGTATGTATGGAGTGTGTCATGTACGCATATAGTATGTTTCATATATGTATAGAGTGTATCATGTGTGCATATGTATGGAGTGAGTTGCATGTACACCTTTCACACCAGAAATTCTGGGTTCTATCCCAGACCATGACATCTGTATACGTATAGAGTCTGTGTATGTAAGGAGTGTATATGTGTATCACGTGTTCATTTTTGTGGATATGTATGGAGTGTATCATGTGTGCATATGGATGGAGTGTGTCATGTATGCAAACAGTATGTATCATGTATGTATGGGATGTGTAGTGGGTGTGTATGGGATGTATAGTGGGTGTGTGTGGGTGTGTATGGGGTGTGTAGTGGGTGTGTAGGGGGTGTGTAGGGGGTGTGTAGGGGGTGTGTAGGGGGTGTGTAGGGGGTGTGTGTGGGTGTGTGTGGGTGTGTGGGTGTGTAGGGGGTGTGTAGTGGGTGTGTAGGGGGGTGTGTAGGGGGTGTGTAGTGGGTGTGTGTGGGTGTGTGTGGGTGTTTATGGGGTGTGCAGTGGGTGTGTATGGGGTGTGAAGTGGGTGTGTATGGGATGTGTAGTGGGTGTGTAGGGGGTGTGTAGGGGGTGTGTACGGGGTGTGTAGGGGGTGTGTACGGGGTGTATAGTGGGTGTGTAGGGGGTGTGTAGGGGGTTTGTAGTGGGTATGTATGGGGTGTGTAGTGGGTGTGTAGGGGGTATGTATGGGGTGTGTAGGGGGTGTGTAGGGGTGTGTAGGGGGTGTGTATGGGGTGTGTATCTTCTATCCCAGACAGTGACAGGTGTAAATGTATAGAGTGTATGTATCATGTTTGTATAGAATGTATCCTGTGTGTGCATATGTATGGAGTGTATTTGTATAGGGAGTGCATATGTATGGAGTGTGTCATGTATGTATGGAGTGTGTCATGTACGCATATAGTATGTTTCATATATGTATAGAGTGTATCATGTGTGCATATGTATGGAGTGAGTTGCATGTACACCTTTCACACCAGAAATTCGGGTTCTATCCCAGACCATGACATCTGTATATGTATAGAGTCTGCGTATGTAAGGAGTGTATATGTGTATCACGTGTTCATTTTTGTGGATATGTATGGAGTGTATCATGTGTGCATATGGATGGAGTGTGTCATGTATGCATACAGTATGTATCATGTATGTATGTATGTATGGGGTGTGTATGGGATGTGTATGGGATGTATAGTGGGTGTGTAGTGGGTGTGTGTGGGTGTGTAGGGGGTGTGTATGGGGTGTGTAGTGGGTGTGTAGGGGGTGTGTAGGGGGTGTGTACGGGGTGTGTACGGGGTGTGTAGGGGGGTGTGTATGGGGGTGTGTAGTGGGTGTGTATGGGGTCTGTAGTGGGTGTGTAGTGGGTGTGAATGGGGTGTGTAGTGGGTGTGTACGGGGTGTGCAGTGGGTGTATAGGGGGTGTGTATGGGGTGTGTAGTGGGTGTGTGTAGTGGGTGTGTATGGGGTGTGCAGTGGGTGTGTAGTGGGTGTGAATGTGGTGTGTAGTGGGTGTGTAGGGGGTGTGTATGGGGTGTGTAGTGGGTGTGTAGTGGGTGTGTAAGGGGTGTGTAGTGGGTGTGTACGGGGTGTGTACGGGGTGTGCAGTGGGTGTGTACGGGGTGTGCAGTGGGTGTGCAGTGGGTGTGTAGTGGGTGTGTAGGGGGTGTGTATGGGGTGTGTAGTGGGTGTGTAGGGGGTGTGCAGTGGGTGTGTACGGGGTGTGTAGTGGGTGTGTACGGGGTGTGCAGTGGGTGTATAGGGGGTGTGTAGGGGTGTGTAGTGGGTGTGTATGGGGTGTGTAGTGGGTGTGTATGGGGTGTAAAGTGGGTGTGTATGGGGTGTGTAGTGGGTGTGTATGGGGTGTGTATGGGGTGTGAAGTGGGTGTGTATGGGGTGTGTAGTGGGTGTGTAGTGGGTGTGTACGGGGTGTGCAGTGGGTGTGTATGGGGTGTGCAGTGGGTGTGTATGGGGTGTGTAGTGGGTGTGTAGGGGGTGTGTATGGGGTGTGTAGGGGGTGTGTACGGGGTGTGTAGTGGGTGTGTACGGGGTGTGTAGTGGGTGTGTACGGGGTGTGCAGTGGGTGTATAGTGGGTGTGTAGGGGTGTGTAGGGGGTTTGTAGTGGGTATGTATGGGGTGTGTAGTGGGTGTGTAGGGGGTATGTATGGGGAGTGTATGGGGTGTGTAGGGGGTGTGTATGGGGTGTGTAGGGGGTGTGTAGAGGGTGTGTATGGGGTGTGTAGTGGGTGTGTAGTGGGTGTGTATGGGGTGTGTATGGGGTGTGCAGTGGGTGTGTATGGGTGTGTAGTGGGTGTGTATGGGGTGTGTAGTGGGTGTGTAGTGGGTGTGTATGGGGTGTGTAGTGGGTGTGTATGGGGTGTGTACGGGGTGTGTAGTGGGTGTGTAGTGGGTGTGTAGGGGATGTGTAGTGGGTGTGTAAGGTGTGTATGGGGTGTGTATGGGATGTATAGTGGGTGTGTATGGGGTGTGTGTGGGTGTGTATGGGGTGTGTAGTGGGTGTGTAGGGGGTGTGTAGGGGGTGTGTATGGGGTGTGTAGTGGGTGTGTGTGGGTGTGTAGGGGGTGTGTATGGGTGTGTAGTGGGTGTGTAGGGGGTGTGCAGTGGGTGTGTATGGGGTGTGAAGTGGGTGTGTAGGGGGTGTGTAGGGGGTGTGTACGGGGTGTGTACGGGGTGTGTACGGGGTGTGTAGTGGGTGTGTAGGGGGTGTGTAGTGGGTGTGCAGTGGGTGTGTATGGGGTGTGTAGTGGGTGTGAATGGGGTGTGTAGTGGGTGTGTACGGGGTGTGCAGTGGGTGTATAGGGGGTGTGTACGGGGTGTGTACGGGGTGTGTAGGGGGTGTGTACGGGGTGTGTACGGGGTGTGTAGGGGGTGTGTATGGGGGTGTGTAGTGGGTGTGTATGGGGTGTGTAGTGGGTGTGCAGTGGGTGTGTAGTGGGTGTGAATGCGGTGTGTAGTGGGTGTGTACGGGGTGTGCAGTGGGTGTATAGGGGGTGTGTAGGGGGTGTGTAGTGGGTGTGTATGGGGTGTGTAGTGGGTGTGTATGGGGTGTGCAGTGGGTGTGTATGGGGGTGTGTAGTGGGTGTGAATGTGGTGTGTAGTGGGTGTGTAGGGGGTGTGTATGGGGGTGTGTAGTGGGTGTGTACGGGGTGTGTAGTGGGTGTGTACGGGGTGTGTAGTGGGTGTGTATGGGGTGTGTAGTGGGTGTGTATGGGGTGTGCAGTGGGTGTGTATGGGGTGTGTAGTGGGTGTGAATGGGGTGTGTAGTGGGTGTGTAGGGGGTGTGTATGGGGTGTGTAGTGGGTGTGTAGGGGGTGTGTAGTGGGTGTGTCTGGAGTGTGCAGTGGGTGTGTACGGGGTGTGTAGTGGGTGTGTACGGGGTGTGCAGTGGGTGTATAGGGGGGTGTGTAGGGGGTGTGTAGTGGGTGTGTATGGGGTGTGTAGTGGGTGTGTATGGGGTGTGCAGTGGGTGTGTATGGGGTGTGCAGTGGGTGTGTATGGGGTGTGTAGTGGGTGTGTATGGGGTGTGTATGGGGTGTGAAGTGGGTGTGTATGGGGTGTGCAGTGGGTGTGAATGGGGTGTGCAGTGGGTGTGTATGGGGTGTGCAGTGGGTGTGTATGGGGTGTGCAGTGGGTGTGTATGGGGTGTGTAGTGGGTGTGTAGGGGGTGTGTAGTGGGTGTGTACGGGGTGTGTAGTGGGTGTGTACGGGGTGTGTAGTGGGTGTGTACGGGTTGTGCAGTGGGTGTATAGTGGGTGTGTAGGGGTGTGTAGGGGGTTTGTAGTGGGTATGTATGGGGTGTGTAGTGGGTGTGTAGGGGGTATGTATGGGGAGTGTATGGGGTGTGTAGGGGGTGTGTATGGGGTGTGTAGGGGGTGTGTAGAGGGTGTGTATGGGGTGTGTAGTGGTTGTGTAGTGGGTGTGTATGGGGTGTGTATGGGGTGTGCAGTGGGTGTGTATGGGGTGTGTAGTGGGTGTGTATGGGGTGTGTAGTGGGTGTGTAGTGGGTGTGTAGTGGGTGTGTATGGGGTGTGTAGTGGGTGTGTATGGGGTGTGTACGGGGTGTGTAGTGGGTGTGTAGTGGGTGTGTAGGGGATGTGTAGTGGGTGTGTAAGGTGTGTAGTGGGTGTGTAGGGGGTGTGTATGGGGTGTGTAGTGGGTGTGTAGTGGGTGTGTAGGGGGTGTGTAGTGGGTGTGTATGGGGTGTGTAGTGGGTGTGTAGGGGGTGTGTAGGGAGTGTGTATGGGGTGTGTAGTGGGTGTGTATGGGATGTGTATGGGATGTGTGTGGGTGTGTATGGGGTGTGTGTGTGTGTGGGTGTGTGTGGGGGTGTGTAGGGGGTGTGTAGGGGGTGTGTAGTGGGTGTGTAAGGCGTGTGTATGGGGTGTGTATAGGGTGTGTAGTGGTTGTGTATGGGGTGTGTAGTGGGTGTGTAGTGGGTGTGTATGGGGTGTGTAGTGGGTGTGTATTGGGTGTGCAGTGGTTGTGTATGGGGTGTGTATGGGGTGTGTGTGGGGGTGTGTAGTGGGTGTGTATGGGGTGTGTATGGGGTGTGTGTGGGTGTGTATGGGGTGTGTATAGGGTGTGTAGTGGGTGTGTATGGGGTTTGTATGGGGTGTGTAGTGGGTGTGTAGGGGGTGTGTAGGGGGTGTGTAAAGGGTGTGTAGTGGGTGTGTATGGGGTGTGTAGTGGGTGTTTATGGGGTGTGTAGTGGGTGTGTATGGGGTGTGTATGGGGTGTGTAGTGGGTGTGTATGGGGTGTATATATAAAGTGTGCATATGTAAGGAGTGTATATGAAGATAGTGTGTCACGTGTTCATTTTTATGGATTGGATCTTGTGTGTATATGTATGGAGTGTATTATGTGTGCATATGTATGGTTTGTGTCATGTATGCATACAGTGTGTATATGTATAGAGTGTATCATGTGTGCATATGTATGGAGTGTGTATATGTATAGAGTGTATCATGTGTTCATATGTATGGAGTGTGTCATGTGTGCATACAGTATGTATTATGTGTGTATTTATAGAGTGTATCATGTTCTTTCGTTGTATGGCTTCAACACCTGGCGGTAGCTCAGTAGGTATGTAACTCACCTTTCACACCAGAGACTCGGGTTCTATCCCAGACATTGACATTGACATAGAGTGTATGTATCATGTTTGTATAGAATGTATCCTGTGTGTGCATATGTATGGAGTGTATTTGTATAGGGAGTGCATATGTATGGAGTGTGTCATGTATGTATGGAGTGTGTCATGTACGCATATAGTATGTTTCATATATGTATAGAGTGTATCATGTGTGCATATGTATGGAGTGAGTTACACCTTTCACACCAGAAATTCGGGTTCTATCCCAGACCATGACATCTGTATATGTATAGAGTCTGCGTATGTAAGGAGTGTATATGTGTATCACGTGTTCATTTTTGTGGATATGTATGGAGTGTATCATGTGTGCATATGGATGGAGTGTGTCATGTATGCATACAGTATGTATGGGGTGTGTATGGGATGTGTAGTGGGTGTGTATGGGGTGTGTAGTGGGTGTGTATGGGGTGTGTATGGGGTGTGTAGGGGGTGTGTAGGGGGTGTGTAGGGGGTGTGTAGGGGGTGTGTAGGGGGTGTGAAGGGGGTGTGTAGGGGGTGTGTAGGGGGTGTGAAGGGGGTGTGTACGGGGTGTGAAGGGGGTGTGTAGGGGGTGTGTACGGGGTGTGCAGTGGGTGTGTATGGGGTGTGAATGGGGTGTGTAGTGGGTGTGTACGGGGTGTGCAGGGGGTGTGTACGGGGTGTGTAGGGGGTGTGTAGGGGGTGTGTAGTGGGTGTGCAGTGGGTGTGTATGGGGTGTGCAGTGGGTGTGAATGGGGTGTGCAGTGGGTGTGTATGGGGTGTGCAGTGGGTGTGTATGGGGTGTGCAGTGGGTGTGTATGGGGTGTGTAGTGGGTGTGAATGTGGTGTGTAGGGGGTGTGTAGGGGGTGTGTAGTGGGTGTGTACGGGGTGTGCAGTGGGTGTGTACGGGGTGTGTAGTGGGTGTGTACGGGGTGTGCAGTGGGTGTGTACGGAGTGTGTAGTGGGTGTGTACGGGGTGTGCAGTGGGTGTATAGGGGGTGTGTATGGGGTGTGTAGTGGGTGTGTATGGGGTGTGTAGTGGGTGTGTATGGGGTGTGCAGTGGGTGTGTATGGGGTGTGTAGTGGGTGTGTATGGGGTGTGCAGTCGGTGTGTATGGGGTGTGTAGTGGGTGTGAATGGGGTGTGTAGTGGGTGTGTAGGGGGTGTGTAGGGGGTGTGTAGGGGGTGTGTAGTGGGTGTGTAGGGGGTGTGTAGTGGGTGTGTACGGGGTGTGCAGTGGGTGTGTACGGGGTATGTAGTGGGTGTGTACGGGGTGTGCAGTGGGTGTATAGGGGGTGTGTAGGGGGTGTGTATGGGGTGTGTAGTGGGTGTGTATGGGGTGTGTAGTGGGTGTGTATGGGGTGTGCAGTGGGTGTGTACGGGGTGTGCAGTGGGTGTGTATGGGGTGTGTATGGGGTGTGAAGTGGGTGTGTATGGGGTGTGCAGTGGGTGTGTAGGGGGTGTGTAGTGGGTGTGTACGGGGTGTGCAGTGGGTGTGTATGGGGTGTGCAGTGGATGTGTATGGGGTGTGTAGTGGGTGTGTAGGGGGTGTGTATGGGGTGTGTAGTGGGTGTGTAGGGGGTGTGTAGTGGGTGTGTACGGGGTGTGTAGTGGGTGTGTACGGGGTGTTTAGTGGGTGTGTACGGGGTGTGCAGTGGGTGTATAGTGTGTCACGTGTTCATTTTTATGGATTGGATCTTGTGTGTATATGTATGGAGTGTATTATGTGTGCATATGTATGGTTTGTGTCATGTATGCATACAGTGTGTATATGTATAGAGTGTATCATGTGTGCATATGTATGGAGTGTGTATATGTATAGAGTGTATCATGTGTTCATATGTATGGAGTGTGTCATGTGTGCATACAGTATGTATCATGTGTGTATTTATAGTGTATCATGTCCTTTCGTTGTATGGCTTCAACACCTGGCGGTAGCTCAGTAGGTATGTAACTCACCTTTCACACCAGAGACCCGGGTTCTATCCCAGACAGTGACAGGTGTAAATGTATAGAGTGTATGTATCATGTTTGTATAGAATGTATCCTGTGTGTGCATATGTATGGAGTATATCATGTGTGCATATGTATGGAGTGTATTTGTATAGGGAGTGCATATATATGGAGCGTGTCATGTGTCTATGTATAAAGTGTATCATGTATGGAGTGTGTCATGTACGCATATAGTATGTTTCATATATGTATAGAGTGTATCATGTGTGCATATGTCTGGAGTGAGTTGCATGTACACTTTTCACACCAGAAATTCTGGTTCTATCCCAGACCATGACATCTGTATATGTATAGAGTCTGCGTATGTAAGGAGTGTATATGTATATAGTGTATCACGTGATCATTTTTGTGGATATGTATGGAGTGTATCATGTGTGTATATGGATGGAGTGTGTCATGTATGCATACAGTATGTATCATGTGTGAATATGTATAGAGTATATCATGTGTGCATGTGTATAGTGTATCATGTGTTTATATGTATGGAATGTGTCATGTATGCATACAGTATGTATCATGTATGTATGTATGTATGTATGTGGTGTGTAGTGGGTGTGTAGGGGGTGTGTAGTGGGTGTGTAGTGGGTGTGTATGGGGTGTGTAGTGGGTGTGTAGTGGGTGTGTAGGGGGTGTGTAGTGGGTGTGTAGTGGGTGTGTGTAGTGGGTGTGTATGGGGTGTGTAGTGGGTGTGTATGGGGTGTGTAGTGGGTATGTATGGGGTGTGTATAGGGTGTGTAGTGGGTGTGTATGGGGTGTGTAGTGGGTGTGTATGGGGTGTGTAGGGGGTGTGTATGGGGTGTGTAGTGGGTGTGTAGTGGGTGTGTAGGGGGTGTGTAGTGGGTGTGTAGGTGGTGTGTAGTGGGTGTGTAGTGGGTGTGTATGGGGTGTGTAGTGGTTGTGTATGGGGTGTGTGTGGGTGTGTATGGGGTGTGTGTGTGGGTGTGTATGGGGTGTGTAGGGGGTGTGTAGTGGGTGTGTATGGGGTGTGTAGGTGGTGTGTATGGGGTGTGTAGTGGGTGTGTAGGGGGTGTGTAGTGGATGTGTATGGGGTGTGTATGGGGTGTGTAGTGGGTGTGTATGGGGTGTGTAGTGGGTGTGTAGTGGGTGTGTATGGGGTGTGTAGTGGTTGTTTATGGGGTGTGTATGGGGTGTGTTTGGGTGTGTATGGGGTGTGTAGTGGGTGTGTATGGGGTGTGAGGGGGGTGTGTATGGGGTGTGTGTGGGTGTGTATGGGTGTGTGTAGTGGGTGTGTATGGGGTGTGTAGTGGGTGTGTAGGGGGTGTGCAGGGGGTGTGTAAAGGGTGTGTATGGGGTGTGTAGTGGGTGTGTATGGGGTGTGTAGGGGGTGTGTAGGGGGTGTGTAGGGGTGTGTAGTGGGTGTGTAGTGGGTGTGTATGGGGTGTGTAGTGGGTGTGTATGGGGTGTATATATAAAGTGTGCATATGTAAGGAGTGTATTTGAAGATAGTGTGTCACGTGTTCATTTTTATGGATTGGATCATGTGTGTATATGTATGGAGTGTATTATGTGTGCATATGTATGGAGTGTGTCATGTATGCTTACAGTGTGTATATGTATAGAGTGTATCATGTGTGCATATGTATGGAGTGTGTCATGTTTGCATACAGTATGTATTAAGTGTATCATAATACACTCCGTAAAGATGCACACTTCATACACTATACAATCCATACACATGAAACTCTCCATACCTATGCACACATAAAGCACTAATACATAAGCACACATGATAAACTCCACACTTATGCACATATGATACACTACATACAGATGCACACATGATATATTCTACACACACGATACACTCCATACATATGAACACATGTGTGAGTGTGTCTTGTATGCATACAGTATGTGCATATGTATGGGGTGTTTATTTGTGAAGGGTGTATCATGTATGGAGTGTGTTATGTACGCATACAGTATGTATCATGTGTGTATATGTATAGAGTGTATCATGTGTGCATATTTATGGAGTGAGTTGCATGTACACCTTTCACACCAGAAATCCGGGTTCTATCCCAGACCATGACATCTGTATATGTATAGAGTCTGCGTATATAAGGAGTGTATATGTATATAGTGTATCACGTGTTCATTTTTGTGGATATGTATGGAGTGTATCATGTGTGCATATGGATGGAGTGTGTCATGTATGCATACAGTATGTATCATGTGTGAATATGTATAGAGTGTATCATGTGTGCATGTGTATAGTGTTTCATGTGTTTATATGTATGGAGTGTGTCATGTATGCATACAGTATGTATCATGTGTGTATATGTATAGAGTGTATCATGTGTGCATATGTATGGAGTGTATAGTGTATCATGTGTGCATATGTATGGAATGTGTATATGTATAGAGTGTATCATGTGTGCATATGTTTGGAGTGTGTCTTGTATGCATACAGTATGTATCATGCCTGTATATGTATTGGATGAATCATGTGTGCATATGTATGGACTGTATCATGTGTGCATATGTATGGAGTGTGTCATGTATGCATACAGTATGTACTGTATCATGTGTGTATGTATAGAGTGTATCATGTCCTTTCGTTGGATGGATTCATTAACTGGTGTTAGCTCAGTAGGTATGTAACTCACCTTTCACACCAGAGACCCGGGTTCTATCACAGAACATGACATGCGTATTTGTATAGACTGTGGATATGTAAGGAGTATGCAGCGTGATATGTATTCATTTTAATGGATTGTATCATGTGTGTATATGTATGGAGTGTATAGTGTCTCATGTACATATGTATGGAGTGTGTCATGTGTGCATACAATATGTATCATGTGTTTAAATGTATAGACTGTTTCATGTGTGCATATGTATGCAGTGTATAGTGTATCATCTTTGTATATGTATGGAATGTGTATATGTATAGAGTGTATCATGTGTGCATATGTATGGAGTGTGTCTTGTATGCATACAGTATGTATCATGTGTGGATATGTATTGGGTGAATCATGTGTGCATATTTATGGACTGTATCGTGTGTGCATATGTATGGAGTGTGTCATGTATGCATACAGTAAGTATCATGTATGTATGTATAGAGTGTATCATGTCCTTTGATCATGTTGGATGGATTCATCAACTGGCAGTAGCTCAGTAGGTATGTAACTCACCTTTCGCACCAGAGACCCGGGTTCTATCCTAGACCATGACATGTGTGTTTGTATAAAGTGTGTAAATGAAGATAGTGTGTCACGTGTTCATTTTTATGGATTGGATCATGTGTGTATATGTACGGAGTGTATTATGTGTGCATATGTATGGAGTGTGTCATGTATGCATACAGTGTGTATATGTATAGAGTGTATCATGTGTGCATATGTATGGAGTGTGTCATGTATGCATACACTCCATACATATACACACATGATACACTATACACTCCATACATATGCACACATGAAACACTAATACATAAGCACACATGATACACTCCATACTTATGCACACATGATACACTACATACAGATGCACACATGATATATTCTATACACACGATACACTCCATACATATGTCTTGTATGCATACAGTATGTGCATATGTATGGGGTGTTTATTTGTGGAGGGTGTATCATGTGTGCATATGTATGGAGTGTGTATATGTATAGGGTGTATCATGTGTTCATATGTATGGAGTGTGTCAAGTATGCATACAGTATGTATCATGTCCTTTCGTTGGATGGATTCATCAACTGGCGGTAGCTCAGTAGGTATGTAACTCACCTTTCATACCAGAGACCTGGGTTCCATCCCAGACCATGACGTGTGTTTATGTATAGAGTGTGCATATGTAAGGAGTGTATATGAAGATGGTGTGTCATGTATTCATTTTTATGGATTGGATCATGTGTGTATATGTATGGAGTGTATTATCCATGCATATGTATGGAGTGTGTCATGTATGCATACACTCCATACCTATGCACACATGAAACTAATACATAAGCACACATGATACACTCCATACCTATGCACACATGAAACACTAATACATAAGCACACATGAAACACTAATACATAAGCACACATGATACACTCCATACTTATGCACACATGATACACTACATACAGATGCACACATGATATATTCTATACACACGATACACTCCATACATTTGAACACATATGTGTGAGTGTGTCTTGTATGGATATAGTATGTGCATATGTATGGGGTGTTTATTTGTGTAGGGTGTATCATGTGTGCATATGTATGGAGTTTGTATTTGTATAGGGTGTATCATGTATGGAGTGTGTATATGTATAGGGTGTATCATGTGTTCATATGTATGGAGTGTGTCATGTGTGCATACAGTATGTATCATGTGTGTATTTATAGAGTGTATCATGTCCTTTCGTTGGATGAATTCAACAATTGGCGGTAGCTCAGTAGGTATGTAACTCACCTTTCACACCCGGGTTCTATCCCAGACCGTGACATGTGAAAATGTATAGAGTGTATGTATCATGTTTGTATATAATGTATCCTGTATATGTATGGAGTGTCTCATGTGTGTAGTATATCATCTGTGCATATGTATGGAGTGTGTATTTGTATAGGGTGTGCATATGTATGGGCTGTATCATGTGTGCATATGTATGGAGTGTGTCATGTGTGTATATGTATGGAGTGTAATATGTGTGAATATGTATAGAGTGTATCATGTGTGCATATGTATGGAGTGTGTCATGTATGCACACAGTATGTATCAAGTGTATCATAATACACTCCATACATATACACGCATGATACACTATACACTCCATACTTATGCACACATGATACACTACATACAGATGCACACATGATATATTCTATACACACGATAAACTTCATACATATGAACACATATGTGTAAGTGTGTCTTGTATGCATACAGTATGTATCATGTGTGTATATGTATAGAGTGTATCATGTGTGCATAAGTATGGAGTGTATCATGTGTGCATATGTATGGAGTGTATCATGTGTGCATACAGTATGTATAGAGTGTATCATATCCTTTCGTTAATTGGGTTCATCACCTGTCGGTGGCTCAGTAGATATGTTCCTGACCTTTCACACCAGAGATCCGCGTTCTATCCCAGATGTATGATGGAGTGTATATGTATAGAGTGTATCATGTGTCCATGCAGTGTGTATAGACTATCATGTGTGCATTGATATCGAGTGTAATGTGTGCAAATGTAGGGAGTGTATCATGTGTGCATATGTATGGAGTGTATAATGTGTTCATGTGTATGGATTGTATCATGTGTGTATATATATGGAGTGTATCATGTGTGCGTGTATAGAGTCTAGCTCAGTAGGTATGTGACTCACCTTTCACGCCAGAGACCCATGACATGTGTGTAAATGTATAGAGTGTGTATTTATCATGTTTGTATAGAACGTATCATGTGTGCATATGTATGGAGTTTGTCATGTTCGTATCTTGTGTGCATAACTATGGAATGTATATGTGCCAATGTATGGAGTGTGTCATGTATGCATACAGTATGTGTCGTGTGTATGTATAGAGTATATCATGTCCTTTCGTTGAATGGATTCAACAATTGGCGGTAGTTCAGTAGGTATGTAACTCCCCTTTCACACCAGAGACCCGGTTTCTATCTCAGACTGTAACATGTGTAAATGTATAGAGTGTATGTATCATGTTTGTATAGAATGTATCCTGTGTGTGTGTATGTATAGAATGTATCCTGTGTGTGTGTATGTATAGAGTGTATCATGTGTGCATATGTATGGAGTGTGTATTTGTATAGGGTGTATCATGTGTGCATATGTATAGAGTGTGTAGTGTATCATGTGTGCATATGTATTGAGTGTTTATTTGTGTAGGGTGTATCATGTGTGCATATGTATAGAGTGTATCATGTGTGTATTTGTATAGGGTGTATCATGTGTGCATATGTATAGAGTGTGTAGTGTATCATGTGTGCATATGTATGGAGTGTGTATATGTATAGAGTGTATCATGTGTGCATATGTATGGAGTGTGTCATGTATGCATACAGTGTGTATATGTATAGAGTGTATCATGTGTGCATATGTATGGAGTGTTATATGTGTGTATATGTATAGGGTGTATCATGTGTGCATCTGTATGGAGTGTATCATGTGTGCAAATGTATGGTGTGTAATATGTGTGTATATGTATAGGGTGTATCATGTGTGCGTATGTATGGAGTGTATCATGTGTGTATATGTATAGTGTGTATCATGTGTGCATATGTATGGAGTGTGTAGTGTATCATGTTTGTATATGTATGGAATGTGTATATGTATAGAGTGTATCATGTGTTCATATGTACTGTATGGAGTGTGTCATGCATGCATACAGTATGTATCATGTGTGCATATGTATGGAGTGTGTATCATGTACACCTTTCACACCAGAAATCCGGGTTCTATCCCAGACCATGACATCTGTATATGTATAGAGTATGCGTATGTAAGGAGTTTTTGTGGATTGTATCATGTGTGGATATGTATGGAGTGTATCATGTGTGCATATGTATGGAGTGTGTCATGTATGCATACAGTATGTATCTTGTGTGCATATCTATGGAGTGTATATTGTATATGTATGGAATGTGTATATGTGTAGAGTGTATCATGTGTGCATATGTATGAAGTGTGTCATGTATGCATACAGTATGTATTATGTGTGTCAATGTATAGAGTGTATCATGTATGCATATGTATGGAATGTGTATATGTATAGAGTGTATCATGTGTGCATATGTATGGAGTGTGTCTTGTATGCATACAGTATGTATCATGTGTGTCAATATATAGAGTGTATCATGTGTGCATATGTATGGAATGTATCATGTGTGTATGTATAGAGTGTATCATGTCCTTTCGTTGGATGGATTCATCAACTGGCGGTAGCTCAGTAGATATGTAACTCACCTTTCACACCAGAGAAACAGGTTCTCTCCCAGACCCTGACGTGTGTATATGTATAGAGTGTGCATATATAGCGTATCATGTATTCATTTTAATGGATTGTATCATGTATGGAGTGTATAGTGTATCGTGTACATATGTATGGAGTGTGTCATGTGTGCATACAATATGTATCATGTATTTATATGTATAGACTGTTTCATGTGTGCATATGTATGCAGTGTGTAGTGTATCATCTTTGTATATGTATGGAATGTGTATATGTATAGAGTGTATCATGTGTGCATATGTATGGAGTGTGTCTTGTATGCATACAGTATGTATAGGGTGTATCATGTTTGCATATGTATGGAATGTGTATATGTATAGAGAGTATCATGTGTGCATATGTATGGGGTGTGTATTTGTATAGGGTGTATCATGTGTGCATTTGTATAGAGTGTGTGTTGTATCGTGTGCATATGTATGGAGTGTGTATTTGTATAGGATCTATCATGTGTGCATATGTAAGGACTGTATCATGTGTGTATATGTATGGAGTGTGTATATGTATAGGGTGTATCATGTGTTTATATGTATGGACTGTATCATGTGTGCATATGTATGGAGTGTATAGTGTATCATGTTTGGATATGTATGGAATGTGTATATGTATAGAGTGTATTATGTGTGTATATGTATGGAGTGTAATATTTTCATTTACATTTAGTCATTTAGCAGATGCTTTTATCCAAAGCGACTCACAAATAAGGACAAGGAAGCAATTTACACAACTATAACAGCAACAGTGAATAAGTGCTATAGGCAAGTTTCAGGTGTGTAAAATCTAAGAAGCAAAGCATTAGTAATGTGTTGTTGTTTTTTTTGATAGAGTACAGTTAGTGGTATAGCCAGAGAGGCAGTTAAGATTAGGAAGGAAAGTGGAGACTAAACAGTTGCGTTTTTAGTCGTTTCTTGAAGACAGCAAGTGACTCTGCTGTTCTGATGTAGTTAGGGAGTTCATTTCACCAACTGGGCAGATTGAATGCGAGAGCTCGGGAAAGTGATATCTTCCCTATTAGGGATGGAACCACGAGGCGACGTTCATTCACAGAACGCAAGTTTCTGGAGGGCACATACATCTGCAGAAGTGAGAGCAGATAAGAAGGAGCAAAGCCAGAGGTCGCTTTGTAAGCAAACATCAGAGCTTTGAATTTGATGCGAACAGCAACTGGCAGCCAGTGCAAACGGGTGAGTAGCGGAGTGACGTGCTCTTTTCGGTTCATCAAAGACCACTCGTGCTGCTGCGTTCTGAAGCAGCTGAAGAGGTTTGAAAGAGTTAGCTGGAAGCCCGTCTAGTAGAGAGTTGCAATAATCCAGTTTGGAGAGAACAAGAGCTTGAACAATGAGTTGAGCTGCATGTTCAGATAGGAAGGGTCGGACCTTTCTGATGTTATAGAGTGCGAATCTGCAAGATCGAGCAGTTCTAGAAATGTGGTCAGAGAAGTTTATTTGGTCATCAATCGTCCAAGGCTTTTTACCATTTTGGATACAGTAATGGTTGCCCCATCCATCTGGATTTAAAAGTTATGGTGTAGAGTCGGGTTGGCAGAAACTTCAAGCATTTCCATTTTCATGAGGTTAAGCTGAAGATGATGATCTTTCATCCAGTCTGAAATGTCTGACAGGCAGGCTGAGATGCGAGCTGGAACCGAGGGATCATCAGGGTGAAAAGAGAGGTATAGCTGGGTATCATCAGCATAGCAATGGTAGGAAAATCCATGTTTCTGGATGACTGGTCCTAAAGATGTTGTGTAGATGGAGAAGAGAAGTGGCCCAAGAACAGAGCCCTGAGGTACCCCAGTGTTTAGATGCTGTAGGTTGGACACCTCTCCCCTCCAAGACACCCTGAATGACCTGTCAGTGAGGTAAGATCTGAACCATTGAATACCAGTGCCTGCAACGCCCAGTGACTCAAGCGTAGATAGCAGGATCTGGTGGTTTACAGTGTCAAAAGCAGCTGATAAATCCAGCAAGATGAGGACAGATGATTTAGAGTCTGCTTTAGCCAGTCTGAGATCCTCCACGACCGAGAGCAGGGCAGTCTCAGTTGAGTGGCCTTTCTTAAAGCCAGATTGCTTGTTGTCCATGAGGTTGTTTTGAGTAAGAAAGTCTAGGACTTGATTGAACACTACTTTCTCCAAAATCTTGGCCATGAATGGAAGCAGGGATACCGGTCGGTAGTTTTCAAGTAGCGTTTGATCCAGGTTGGGTTTCTTTAGCAGTGGGGTTACCCTAGCCTGCTTAAATGAAGTAGGGAATAGACCAGAGTCAAGAGATGTGTTAATTATGTGAGTCAGTGTTGGTATGACTGCAGGAGAAATGGCTTGCAAGAGATGAGAGGGAATGGGATCAAGCGGACAGGTGGTTGCATGGCTAGATAGCACGAGATTGGAGATTGGTGTTGGTGGTTTATCTTGCGTGTTTGTTGTAGGTGCAGCAAATTGAGCACTGATTTTTGCAGTTTTGGTGCAAAAGAATGTAGCAAAGTCATCAGTAGTGAGTGTGGAGGATGCGGGTGGAGGACGAGGATAGAGGAGGGAGGAAAATGCTTTAAAAAGTAAGCGAGGATTGGTGGCACTGTTGACTTTCTGATGGAAGCATGTCTGCTTTGCAGAAGTAACCTCAGCCGAGAAAGAGGACAGAAGAGTTTGGTATGTTATGAGCTGTTCGGGATTTTTAGTTTTTCGCCAAATTCTCTCTGCAGCCCGAAGTTTTGAGCGATGCTCATGGAGAACATCAGAGAGCCAGGGTGCAGGAGGACTGGCACCGGCTAGCGTGGATATAAGAGGACATAGTCTGTCTAGACATAATGCTAGTGTGGAGCAGAGTGTATCAGTGGCACTGTTCGTATCAAGTGCAGAGAGTTTGCAAGATGGAGGAAGAGAGTCTGAAACAATGGTGGATAGTCTATTGGGTGAGAGAGAGCGTAGGTTTCTGCGAAAGGCAACTAGAGTTGGAGTGTGTGGCGGCTCAGGAGTAATGTGGATGTTGAGAGACAGAAGGAAATGATCCGATGTTTGTAGTGGAGTTCCTAGTGTTTGATTAGTGAAGCAATGTCGAGTGTAAATAAGGTCTAGCTGATTCCCTGATTTGTGAGTAGCAGAAGTAGGTGCTCTTTTGAGGTCAAAAGAGGCAAGCAGAGTCTGGATGTCAGCAGCTTGAGGTCTTTCAATGTGAATTGAAAGCCATGAGATTATAGTCAGAATGAGTGGCTATGGAGGTAATAAAATCTGCCTTGTTAACAGCAGATTGACAATTCCAGAGGCCCACGGAGAGAGAGAGTTGTGAAATAGCAGATACATGTATTGATAGAAGGTTGTGAGGATTGCGCCTGCAGCGTGGCCCCCGTGCTTTGCGAGTGTTAGTAACAACAGGAATTAGTAAACACATAATAAAAGTGCAAGAAAAACAATAATGAGTGCAGAGATAAAGTAAAATAATAAAGTAAAAAGTTCTCAAGTGCTTTGTCTGTGTCTTTGCTCGGTGGAGTCGCGCAGGTAGAGTCGATGGTCGTTACACTTGTCGGTCGCGCAGGTAGAGTCAATGGTCTTTACACTTGTCCGTCTTCACACGAGGCGGCCTTCACACGAGGCTGCCCCGACCGCTGCCGCGGTGAGACTAGCTGCGAAACCGTTCGGCTCGACACACAAGCTCTTACAGTAACCAAGAAAACAGTGGGTAAACTTTCTAGTACCATACACAGATAGCTGAAAACAAGTTTAAATGTCCTACAACCATAGACAACCAGCTGAAAACAAGTCTAAGTGTTCTCTAACCATACACAATAACTGAAAACAGGTCTAAATGTACTTACACGGTGTTGCTCTCGATGCTAAAGTGCTTCTCCTTACAAGTGTGGAGTTTCATTAAGGAGCTCCGGATGGAAAGTTTTTTGGCAGAGAGAGCTTAACATGCTGCAATTCAAGAAAATAAACTATAAAAGTGATATTGTAGTCTTGCAAATAGATAGACAGAGAGATTAGCGATATTGAAAAGCAGATTCTAAAAGTTTGAAGTCGTTTTAAAGTGTAAATAACAAAAGCAGTTTTTATGAAGTTTGAAACAGTCGGCATCGATAAACTCAATTAAAAGAATAATATATGTAATATAGGTGGTTGCTATGGTGTTCTGAGTGGTTGCTAATGATGACATATAATTCTAATATAGATAAATGGTGCTACATTGCATTATAAATGTAACTTACATTAATAACATAATAGTGAATATTATATAAATATAAACCATAAAAACTCTATATTTGATGAACCCATACAATGAAAGGACATGATACACTCCATACCTATGCACACATGAAACACTCCATACAGATGAACACATTCTATACACACATGATACAAGTTATTATACATAATAATCAATTAACTATACGAGCAGTTATTAATATCTCTCACTTAAGACCTTAGAAAGAAAAAGAAACCTCACCTTTTAAATAAATAAAAATAAATGAACTATATGAGGAAGAATTAGAGAAAAAAGCCAAATTTACTAAGCAAAGATATTATGAAAACGGCCCAAAGGCTTTGAAGTGATTGGCATGGAGGCTCAGAAAACACCAGGCAGAGCAGACTATATCCAAAATTTGAGATCCTAAAACTAATAGAATTAAATCACAAACAAGATGATATCCATTTTTGAAACTTATTACATAAATCTATATAGTGAAGAAAGTACAACTAAACCCGCATAAATAAATATCTTCATACAATCATTAGACTTACCCTCCATAGGCACAACACAGAATAAATCCCAGAGATTACAAAAGAGAAAGTAGGGAAAGCAATTTAAAGATTGAAAGTAAATAAAACATCTGGCCCAGATGGCTTTCCAGTTGAGTGGTACAAGGCCTTCATAGACCAGTTAATTCCCATGCTTTATGAGTGTTTTAACTACATGCTAAAAGGTGGTGAACCACCAAGAACATGGAGTGAGGCAATCATTTCAATTATTCCTAAATAGGGTAAGAACCAGAAGGAGTGTAGTTCTTTTAGACCAATTTCTGCTTTAAATATGGATTATAAATTGTATGCATCAATACTATGTAACGAGGAGGCTGAGACAGTGTTAGGATCCATATGCGGAAGTTTATTAGGGGCTTACTAAGAGACATCAACATGTAAACAGGCAGAGAGTCGGCAACATGTAAGTCCAAACCAATCGACATACACAAGGGTAAATGCAGAAGACATGGTGATAAAGCAGGCAAATGATCAAGGCAACAGCAAACACTCCAAAGCAGATCAAAAGGGCAATGAAAAAAGAATGTACGTGATTAGAAAAGACAGGGTCATACGCAGGATAGCAGTCATGAGAGTCACTTGGTACAACGCTTGGTAAGGCAGGTAAACTGGCAATACTTCGCAAGGAAGCCTGGCCTGAGTTCTAGCTGATATACAGTCCAAAAAGGAAGTGAGCGCAGAGGGAGCGAAGCTGAGCCAGTAGTTGGGTGAGGGCTCCCTCTGCTGGTGTTACATACTAGCTAAAAGATTGGAAGATATATTACCAGAATTGGTGGATTTAGACCAAACCGGATTTCTAAGAGATAGGCAGACACAAGATAATATTAGGCGGGTGCTACATGTTATTGATCATGTCACCAAAAAGAAAACCAGAGCAGTAGTTATTAGCTTAGATGCTGAAAAGGCATTTAACTCAGTTCGTTGGGAGTATTTATATTTAGCACTGACAAGATTTGGCTTTAATGATGATTTTATTAGATGTATAAAAAATTATATTTGTCATCAAATGCCAGAATAAGGATTAATGGTCATTTTACCAAGAGATTTGTTTTGGAAAGAGGCTGTCGTCTAGGCTGCCCCCTCAGTCCTACCCTTTTTGCTTTATTTATTGAGCCTTCGGCACAGTTAATAAGAGACGAACAGGGAATTGAAGGAATAACAGTTAGAGATTTAGAGCAAAAGATCTGCCTGTATGCAGATGATGTTCTTTTGTTTGTTGGAACACCAGAAATTAGCATTCCTACTCTGGTGTAAGTTTTACACAAGTTCGGCACCTACTCTGGTTACAAGCTAAATATCCAAAAAACACAAATTTTAAGCTTTAATTATTTGCTTCAGAAAGATATGCAAAATAAATGGAATTTTAAATGGAATTCAACAAGTTTTAAGTCCTTAGGTGTTAAAATAACTACGCAATTTTTTGATAGTAAGTATGGCCCTATAAATAAGAGTATAAAATCTGATATAGGTAAGTGGTCTCAGTTGCCTTTAGAGATGCATAATAGAATAGAGACAATAAAAATAATATAGTTCCCCGTCTTTTATACCTCTTCCAATCCCTACCAATTGAAAATCCATTAAAACAGTTTGGACAATGGGACAAGTGGATTTCAAGATTTTCATGGAGGGGCAGGAGACCTAGAACTAAATATAAAACATTGCAACTGTCTAAGGAGAAAGGGGAATCACTGCCTTGCTTGTCTGATTATTACAAAGCAGCCCAGTTACGACCCTTAGTAATCTGTTGTAACCCAGAATACACAGCAAAATGGAAAGACCTGGAAACTTCACAAATTGATATCCCACTACAATCATTATTGGGTAGCAAGATTTTACATAAACACTATGTAAATAGCTTAAATCAGTGGTCCAAAGTTCCCCTTAGAATCTGGTTTAAAAAATGTAATTCTCCACTACTTGAAAAACAGTCTAGATTGGTTAGATGGGTAGCATTTGACCCTGACTTTAAACCAGCTAAGATTGATGAGATATTTCAAGCCTGGTATAGGCTTGGCATCACTACTTTTTGTTTAATGTCCTCAAATGGGGAATTAGAGAGCTTCCAGAAAATCTCAGATATGTATGGTCTAGACAAATGTGATTTTTTAGGTACCTGCAAACCAGGACCTACTTTAATAGCGAGATTAGCTGTTTGGAGAACCATCCCCCCAATTTAATTGATTTAGTTATTGACATCTACAAGAACAAAGACAATAGGAGACTTGTTTCAAAATTGTATTCTGCCATCCAATCCACCAAGGAAGACTCAACAAATGACATCAGACTAAAATGGGAGAGAGAATCCAACCTAGTTATCTCAGAGGAAGATTGGTTGAATATCTGCTCAGTACAGGCCACCTCTTCCAGCTCTGGTATGTGGAGAGATTTTTGCTGGAGAAATCTTACCAGATACTTTATAACCTCTAAGTTAACATGTATGCAAACACAGGAGAAGGACAGGGGACATTGCTGGAGGAAATGTGGAGAAGACTTGGCAAACCACTTTCACATATTTTGGAGTTGCCCAACTATTCAGTCATTCAGTCACCATTCAGGCAGGACGTAATACAAGTAATGCAAAATATTTTTGGTGATGATGTGGACTTTTCTTTTACAACAATTTATCTGGGAAATATTGCAGCCAACTTAACGGTAAAAGACAAGTATTTATTAAAAATACTTCTAGCAACCAAGTGGCTACATACACCCTACAAAATCTGAATGGTTGGATATCATATCTAATGTTCAAAATATGGAGAGGATGACTTTTTCTTTAAAACTACAAATGGACAAATACCTGTGATATTGGGAGAAATGGATTGTACTTATGCCTTTACACAGTGTAATCTGATTTTTATTTGTATTTGTTAATGAGACCTGTGAGGAAATATGTGACCAGTCAACTGTTCATTTAAGTTCTGATGTGTTATTGTATTTTTTTATCTATTATTTGTATTCTTCTCCCCCCCCCCTTTTTTTTCTACCTTTAAAAAAAGAGAAATAAAAATAAAGTATATATAAATAAAGTTGAAAAATCAATGTAGAAAAATGTAAGGCCCTTAAAAAGTATTAAAAAGTCTTAAATGCTATTTTGCAAGGTATTATATTTTAATCATTTTTGTTTTTGTAATGTATGGTTGTATGCTAAAGGTTACTATTAGATTTTATTTAAATCTGTGAATATCAAAAAAAAGAAGAAGAATATTTAAATAATAATAATAATAATAATAATAATAATAATTAAATGTTTGGTGTTAGCTGTTATGAAGCGGACAGGAGACAGAGGTAAGGAAACGTTAGGGTGTTTATTAAATGACAACAAGGAGCACATGAAGGATAGCCAGGAGGATCAGGAATGATGTTGGGGTCTTTTCCTCCGTGGCTGGGTAACAGGAATACACGAGGATGGACAGCACACACCAGATACAGCTGACAGAGGATGACACAGACATGAAGGACTGGAAGACAGGACGATTCGGGTGGACCAGGAAGACTAGGAGGAATACAAAGAGAACAGGTAAGTAAAGCGTTTGTTTTAGCTGAGGATGACTACGCTGAGTGGTCGCTCAGTTGTCCGCTTTAGTCGAGACGAGCCCGGACAATGAGCGACTGGAGTGCTGTCAGCTGTATCTGGTGCTCGTGAATGTGATGCAGCTGTGTGCTCATTAGAAGTCAGGTGATGGTGATCTTCGTGAGTGGGGATCGTGAGAGCCTGACCAATCCGTGACAGTACCCCCCTCCCCAGGGCCCGCTCCTGAGGGCCGACACCTCCGACGCCGTGGTGGTCTCCCTCTGCCTCTAGGCGCTGGGAACTCAGGGTGGCTCTCATGAAACTCCACCATGAGACTAGGATCGAGAATATCAGCTCTGGGAACCCATGTCCTTTCTTCGGGGCCGTACCCTTCCCAGTCCACCAGGTACTCCAACTGGCCACCACGACGTCGGGAACGCAAGATCTCCTTCACTGCGTAGACGGCTCCTTCTTCTAGGAGCAGTGGAGGAGGGGGGTTCCTCTTCGTGGTCAGGCTCTGTGGAGGGAAGAACAGGATCGTGATAGGGTTTCAGGAGTGATACGTGGAATGTAGGGTGAATACGGTAGTGAGAGGGTAATTGTAGTTTGTAGGTGACGGGGTTAACCTGTTCCACGATGGTGAAGGGACCAACAAATCGGGGACTTAACTTGCGAGAGGGCAGTCGCATGCGTATGTCCCGGGGTGGATAGCCACACCTTTTGTCCGGGTGTGTATCTGGGTTCTTCAGACCTTCTTCTATCGGCGGTTACCTTGCTTCGACGGACTGCCCTCTGCAGATGTTGATGAGCCTCGTCCCAGACTCTCTCGCTCTCCCGGAACCAGTGATCCACTGCGGGGGGACATCAGATGGTTCGCCATCCCAGGGAAAGAGCGGTGGTTGGAAGCCCAGGACGCACTGGAATGGCGTGAGTCCGGTGGAGGGTTGCCGCAGTGAATTTTGGGCATATTCTGCCCAGCCCAAATACTGGCTCCAGGAGCTCTGGTGACCACTGCAGAAGGTCCTCAGGAACCGTCCCACCTCCTGAATCTTCCTCTCTGTCTGCCCGTTGGTTTGGGGATGATATCCAGAAGAGAGGCTGACGGCCACACCTAGGAGCTTGAAGAAGGCTTTCCATAGACGTGAGATGAACTGTGGACCTCTGTCCGACACAATATCTTCTGGAATACCAAATGACCTGAAGACTTGATTAAAGATATTGTCGGCTGTTTCAAAGGCTGTGGGAAGACCTTTCAGAGGGATTAGTTTGACAAACTTTGAGAATCTATCTACGATGACTAGAATACAGGTATTACCTTCTGACGAGGGGAGGTCAGTGATAAAGTCCACTCCTAGGTGTGACCAGGGACGGTTCGGAATCGGCAAGGGATGGAGCTTTCCAGCGGGTAGATGACGTGGGCTCTTGGATTGGGCACAGTCCTTACAGCCCTGAACATATTGCCTCACATCCCTTGCCATGTTTGGCCACCAGAATCGTTGGGATACTAGCGAGAGAGTATTGTTGATCCCTGGATGTCCAGTGCCTAGCGAGGTATGTAAGGAGTGGATCAGATCTACCCGGTGTTCAGGTGGTATGAACTGCCGATGAGGAGGGCATCCCGGCGGAGCAGGGGCTTCCGGAGTGGCAACGACTGGAGGAGCGTTCCAGGTGATCGGACAAATGGAGATGTGTTCGGGAAGAATCTTCGTTGGGAGTTCTTCATGATCGTGATGCTCGTGTAAACGAGAGAGAGCGTCTGCTCTTAGATTCTTGGGTCCTGGACGATAGGAAATGGAGAAATCAAAACGTGAGAAGAAAAGTGACCATCTGGCTTGACGTGGACATAGTCTCTTGGCCTCTTTGATATATTGGAGGTTTTTGTGATCTGTGATCACCTGGAACGGATGTTTGGCTCCCTCCAACCAGTGACGCCACTCCTCCAAGGCTAGCTTGATTGCTAGAAGCTCCCTGTCTCCTATGCTGTAATTCTGCTCCGCCGGGCTCAACTTCCGAGAGAAATAGGCACAGGGATGCAGTCGGGGCGGGTGTATCATGATGTTGGGATAATACTGCCCCGACGCCGGTGGTGGATGCGTCCACTCCCACCACGAAAGGAAGATTTGGGTCAGGATGAGTCAGGAGTGGGGCCCTTGTGAACTCCTTCTTAAGAAGGCGGAAGGCTGCGGCTGCTTCTTTGGTCCACTCCAGTCCTTTGGGTTTACCCTTGAGGAGATTAGTGAGAGGTGATGTAATCCTGCTGTAGTCCTTGATAAACCGTCTATAAAAGTTAGCAAACCCAAGAAACCTCTGGAGCTCCTTAATGGAAGTGGGTTCTGACCAGGATAGAACAGCCTCAATTTTCTTCCCATCCATACGTATACCGGTTTTGGTCAATGATGTATCCCAAGAAATGAATCGACTTCTGGTGGAATGAGCATTTCTCCGCTTTGAGGTAGAGGTGATGTTCTCTCAATGTGTGTAGGACCTCCGCAACGTGTTGGCGATGTTCGGCCTCACTCCGGGAGTAAATGAGGATGTCATCTATGTACACTATTACAAAGTGGTGAAGAAACTCCCGGAGGACTTCATGAATGAAGTTTTGGAATACGGAGGGGGCGTTGACCAGACCGTAAGGCATGACCTCATATTCATAGTGGCCAGTAGGGGTCACGAATGCTGTCTTCCATTGGTCCCCCTCACGTATTCTTATCAGATTATACGCGCTGCGGAGGTCCAATTTAGTGAAGACTTTAGCTTCTCGGAGCTGTTCCAAAGCGGCTGGTACCAGAGGAAGGGGATATCGGTATTTTACTGTACCGTTATTTAGGACCCTGTAGTCGATGCATGGACGCAGCCCTCCGTCCTTCTTGGCCACAAAGAAGAAGCTTGAGGCGGCTGGTGATTTTGAGTGACGTATGTACCCCTGACTCAGAGCCTCCCTTATGTAATCTTCCATTGCCTGATTCTCTGGAAGCGAGAGCGGGTAGATCCTACCTCTTGGCAACTGGGCATCTGGAACTAGGTCGATCGCGCAGTCCATGGCCGATGCGGCGGTAGCTGGGAAGCTCTCTTGGGGCAGAAGACATCCTGAAAGGAGCTGTACTCCTTAGGAATGTGGATAGACTGCTTCTCAGGAGGACTCTCGACCGATGTTGTAAACAAAGAAATGGGGTTCCGACCTTGAAGAGGGAGATTTGGAAAACAGGTAGGTGTACATCCAGATCCCCATTTCTTTATCTCTCCTGTGCCCCAAGAGATGATGGGATCGTGCTTCACCAGCCACGGGCGCCCTAGAATGATGTCCATATTTGCACCCTCCAGAACCAGAAATTGAATCCTCTCTTGATGTAACAACCCCACTTGAAGAAGGATGTCTTCGCATTGTCGATGGATACGGGTCGAAGATCGAGTGCACTGGGTTATCGGTTGTATCTGGTATATATGCGAGGACGCCTCAGTACGTAGGTGGAGTTGACGACAGAGGGATTGGGAGATGAAGTTCCCTGCTGACCCGGAGTCGATGAGGGCTGTGACAAGGAGAGAAATAGAGGCAGTAGTTATTTGTACGGTGGTAGTAAGTGGTTTACATTGTTCAATATTCGTACTGAATACACTCACTGAAGTCCGAATGGGACGAAGGGGACACTCCATACGGGTGTGTCCACTGACACCGCAGTATAGACACAGACCCCGGGTCAGCCTCCTCTGTCGTTCCGCTGATGTCAGTCTTCCAGACTCTATTATCATGGGTTCTGGTTCTGGAGAGGCTGTTGACTCAGGCGATTGGAGGAGTGCAGACGAGGGGGTGATGGTGTCCTGTTGATAGGAACGGAGACGATCGGAACATCGGAGAGAATGTTGGATGAATCTCTCCAGACCCATAGTATCATCTAATGTGGCCAGCTGGATTCGGAGAGTGGGTTCCAAGCCGAGCCGGTACGTGGTCAACAACGATCTCTCATTCCATCCACTTGCAGCTGCTAGAGTGCGAAACCGGAGAGCATATTCCTGTGTAGATAGAGTACCTTGCTTTAGATGATACAGCTGCTCTCCAGCGGCTACTTCCCCATCAGAACGTCCAAACACCTCTTTGAAATACTCCGTGAAGGTAGTGATGGAATTCATGACCGGCCCGGCTTGGTTCCAGATCGTCTCAGCCCATTTAAGTGCAGGCCCAGAGAGTAGTGATACGATGTAGGCGATCTTTGACTTATCTGTGGGATATAGAGAAGGTTGCATTTCGAATATGAGGGAACATTGTAACAGAAAACCATTGCACTCCCCCGCTCCGCCTGAGTAGGGCGCTGGTCGGGCCATGGGACTGGAAGGAAGGGCCGAAGAAGAAACTGTGGAGGCGGAAGTGCTCGGTGCTGGTGGTGCGTTGGAAAGTGGAGCTGGTGGCTGTAGAATCCGCTTCAACTGGTCCACCAGCTCTTGAAAGTGATCGGGGGTGCTCATGTTGTCGTCGTTATTGGTCCGGGCTTCTGTTATGAAGCGGACAGGAGACAGAGGTAAGGAAACGTTAGGGTGTTTATTAAATGACAACAAGGAGCACATGAAGGATAGCCAGGAGGATCAGGAATGATGTTGGGGTCTTTTCCTCCGTGGCTGGGTAACAGGAATACACGAGGATGGACAGCACACACCAGATACAGCTGACAGAGGATGACACAGACTTGGAAGGACTGGAAGACAGGACGATTCGGGTGGACCAGGAAGACTAGGAGGAATACAAAGAGAACAGGTAAGTAAAGCGTTTGTTTTAGCTGAGGATGACTACGCTGAGTGGTCGCTCAGTTGTCCGCTTTAGTCGAGACGAGCCCGGACAATGAGCGACTGGAGTGCTGTGCTTTTATCTGGTGCTCGTGAATGTGATGCAGCTGTGTGCTCATTAGAAGTCAGGTGATGGTGATCTTCGTGAGTGGGGATCGTGAGAGCCTGACCAATCCGTGACATTAGCTCTGGGTCATCATTCATTACAACACTAACAACAACAACAACAATAATAATGTAAAAATAATAATAATTTATAAATAATAATGATAATATCAGGCTAATATTAACATACTATTAATATTAACAATAGGCTAATAATAATAATAATAATAATAATAATAATAATAATGAAATATTGTGTTAGCCCTGGGATATCATTCATTATAGCTAACATAGTATTAACTTTGTGATTTACATTTTAGATTAGTCTTCGTGATAAAAAAAAAAAAATGTTTCCATTGTATAGATATTGCATCCATGGAGAAAGGAAAAGGGTTAACATCCAATAAAACATGTAAATAATAATAATTATTATTTTTTGTAAAGCATAACTCACACTAAAGTTAAAAGTTTTTTAGGTCCCGAGTGCCCACATTGACTAAAGCGTCATTGGCAGCGTTGGATGATGGAGTGTGGCTAGATGACATTATCACGAACATTCAGTTGAGATAAATGTTTTAAAGAAAGCATTGTAAAAGTCTAAGTATTTATATTTTAAAAGAAATTATTTGACTCATTTTAATCTTGCTAGGTCTGTCCATGAAAAAGTAAGCCCTAACATAAGATGGAAAACGTAGGCGTAACCAGCCAGTTGTATTCACGGCCATATGAGCACCGTATCTGGAATTAACCTGACTAATGTGCCCAATGAAAAAAAACACTTGATAAAATTATACTCATGATGATGATAAGTCAATACATGCAGAGACAGAAAAAGCGACTAAAGACACGCCAGCCACAACTGCAACTAACCCGCCACTGGCAGGTCACTTGACCTGGCAGTTGGACACTGGCGGCTGCTACCAGCCACTGCCAGGTCATGTGACCCGCCACTGGAAGCTCCTGCTTGCCAGTTGAAGATTAAACCCCGATTCCATTTAGACCATCAAAAATGTGATTCATTCTAGAGAAGAAGAAGAAGAATACTGTTCTGGTGCTCGGTCCCTAATTATGATGTTTTTAATGTAAAACCCTAGCTATGAGTGAACTTCTGAGAACATTATAAAAAAATGCAATTCATGACCCCTTTAAAATCTCATCAAAAGGCCAAATCGGGCATTACGTAATATGAAAGTAGTTTTAAGAGTAAGAACTTTTAAACATTAACTAGGTAAGTAACAAATACTGCAAAACTCTGCTAACCTCTCAAACACAGAAACGCTGGTCACATTATACAATAAGGTTCCAACAGTTAATGCTGGTTAAAGCATTTACTAACATAAGTAAGAATAAGCAATACTTGTTCAAAATGTATTTATTTGTTAAGGCATTATTAAAATCCAATTACTTGTAAACATTAGTTACTATTAGTGACTGTAATATTCAATAAAATTAATCAAAAGATGAATAAAAACTGTAATGCTCATTGTTTGTTCATGTTAGTAAATGCATTAACTAATGGAACCTTCATTTAAAGTGTTACAATACATTTTGGCCAGTGGTCAGATCAGTCCTGCCATGTTATCTGAGAGCTCTGGAAAGAATAATTTACGCAGACTGACTGCTCTTAGACATGAGCTTCTAAGGTGACTGACAATTACAAAAGACGCCTATACACACCAGGTCAAATATTAAAGGGTTCAAATACACATTAATAATACACTACAAGTGGTCCTTCAGCAAAAATTAGTAAAAGAAAAAAAACATTTACAGGAAAAGCGCAGTCAATACTAGTGATAAGTCAAAAGTAAATTATGTGAACCACTGAGGACAATGAGACCAGCATTAGTTTAATGATAAACGACTCCATTTAAAGACAGACTTCTGTACAGAAAATAAGTAACACGTACAGCACTGTCTTTAAGACGTCTTTCTTCACTTTCTGGTCACATAGAACATACAATAAAAGAATGAAGAGTTCACATACCTGAGGTGTCGATGAGGATGGATTGGGTGCTTCATCATGTGATTTTGTATGTGGGGTGCTGAAGTGGACAGCTCCATTGTAATTACAAAAAAACAAACTCCTACAGCAGACAGCGCAGTCAGTACACTTGTGCTGTGTCTTTAGGGAGTGTCTGTATCACATTTACAGGGCATGGCAGGAAGCCCATCTGAGCTTAAGGTAGACTACAACTTCAATGAAGCAGGATAAAGTCGTGTTTGCTGGATAAAGCTCATTAGCATAGTCATATAACAAAAAATGATAATATATATAATATATAAATATATAATATATGTAGTCTAATTTGAAATTGAAATCTACATTTGTTTGAATAGTGCAGCACTTGCACTTACTTTGGTTTAGCAAGTGTAATCTACATTAATTTCTCTACTGGGAAATATTTTTTAGAATAACCTATAAAACATTTTAACGATCTTGTTGTGAGCTTGTTTACATTTACAGTTGGGATTGCATTCAACTTATTTTAATAACAAGTTTAATGTGTGAACAACATCACCCATGATGCTAGGAAACATTCTACATATCAGGAGCAAAGCGATGCAAAATAGATTGTCATCTCCCTATGCTCACAAAATACTTTAAAAGTAGTTTATTATATTTAATGTGCATTTGAATATGCCAAAACAGCTGAATCTGCTTGTTCCTCTTTCTTGCAACTATTTTCGCTAAATGATTAACCCTCCTGTTAAATTTTGACTCTTTTTTTTTCTTTATTGCTGTTTAACAGATATTTTTTCAACAGATTTTTAAAAATAATTTCTAAAAACTAATATTTTTTCTTTGCCATTATAACAGTACATCAAATTTTGCTACTTATTTTGTTAAGTGCAATTTAAAGCTTTAAGGTCGCCATGAAATGGAAGTTAAGATTATACCAATTGTGATGTACATCCACTTGTAATGGTTTTGAAATTAGAAAAAAGTAAGGTGGAGGAACCACATGTATTGCTGAAACACGAGCATTGCTAACAAAATTAAGGAAGATTGAAGAATGAACGAATTCAGAGCATAAACGAGACTTCCATTGATATGCCTGTCCTGAAGGAAATCCATGTGACCAGAAAGTGAAGAAAGACGTCTCGAGGGGGAGGGAAGGTTATGGTATGATTTTTTACAAAATAATGAAGTGCACAGATACATCGTTTATAACAAGAACCAATGTTAACTAGGTGAATAGGCAAATCAAATTGGTCAATGTTGGCTTCTTCTGTAGCCATCAAAAAATTCCTAAGGGGGCTCATGATACTGACTTTAATCTATTTTATTCCAACCAAACTAAAAGAAATGTGACTTTCTCCAGCAGAAAACGAAATCCTTTCTTTTTAAAGATCACTTGGAAAATATTTGAAAAAGAATTCAAATTTCACAGGAGGGCTACTATTTTTTGTCGCTGGATGATTATTATTGTTTAATATGTTATAGCAGCCTGATCTCACGAGAAAACGTAAGTATTTTACGTTTTGTCAGTTTAGTGGCTAATTCGTACAAATTCGTACGAGTTCAGTCGTATGAAATTGTACGATTTTAAAAAGGA